>NW_028292569.1:22097485-22287684 GCF_029948245.1 Actinia tenebrosa | reverse complement strand
TACCTGTCAAAAGTAGTACGAAGGAGGACTAAACTACACAATGTGCGTATTTTCGTCAGAATGCAATTTTCATATATCTTCTTCACTAGAAGCCGAGAATCAATTTCATCTATACCAGCTTTTTCAAGAGCAGGAACAGGACTTGCCTAGTTGTTCGAGCTTGTCTGATATACCTTCTTGCGTTTGACGGGTAACGACTCGACAGACTTATTTCTGTCTCTTCGATCATAGCTACACGGACCTCCAACTATAGAACTATTAAAAAGAACAAACCACTTCCATGTTTATACAGTGCTTGCTGAACTTTCCCATGGAAAGATGGCACGTGAGTTTAATCATTGCGGCAGTCAACTCAGTGTTAGTTTCATGCATTATCAAAACAATGTTTATTGAAAGAAATTGCTATTATTAAATGCTACTGGATTAGCAAAACCGTATTTTGAAAATCCAATGAAAGAGCAGCTAAATAAAATAAAGTTAGTTCACTGATATATTTAGTTTGAGAGTTATTGCTGTTCGATTTTCATCTGTGTGTTCATTTTACTGACAAAGCATGCTTTGTGTCACGCAATAGAATGAGTTAAAAAAGTATGTGATAAAATATGCCAATATATCGCAATTGAAATGTGTTGAATATTACTATGATGTCTTTTTCTTGGTTTGATCCCCTAGTTTTAGCAAAATTTAGCGATGGAATGATTGCAATTAAAATTATAGTCACGTCGGTGGAGGTAACGCAACAAGCTGTTTACGGTTGAAATATCGCGAAATAGAGATCGTAAAAAGACCTCAACGGAAAGCTAAAAATGATTTGCCCAGAGATTTTTCTTTTGAATCTGATAGAAATACATTAGATAATCCTCTGGGTGTAGGTTTTGAATAATTTGGTATCTCCGCACATAGTTTTTATAAGCAGTATTTTAAGGCCTTAATTTGCATTTTTAAACTTTGGAAAAAGTGTACACGGTAGAAAAATTTTTTCGAATTTTAAATCGCCAAATATTCTAGAATAAATACAACGAAAAGCAAGAGGAATACCTATTCCTTCGGTAAAAAGTACCAACCGAAAAAATTGTTAAGTAGTTTAGTTGTAGGATACACTTATTTTTGTACTAAATTCCTTGACCTCGTCGGTCATTTTCCACCTGCATTTGGGCGAAATCAGTTTTCGTAAATTTCGTGGGAAAAAAATTTTTTTTTTTTCAAAAATAACAACACCTCGATTTATTTTACACTAAGGGCTATCTAAAAACAAAATATGAGCGAAATCGATTTTTTGACTTGTGCCATGAAAATTCGATTTTGGTCCATCCTTACAGACAGTCGCTCTTAAACTCTTCCATCATTCACGTTAGCACACACCAAACTACATAGTCTTGCAGCCAGAGCTCCAAAGTCGTTGCTTTTTTGATTTGGGGGCTGCAGCTAGTGTAGCGGCTGAGAAATTAAGGATTTTCTTGGGGGAGTCCTTGCTAATTCACCAAAATGCTCTTATAAGCAAATGTATGTGAACACAACAGGAACTTTGCCAATTCTTTGGCAACGTCATTTCGTTTGGAAAACCGAATTTTCTTGACCGTTTTCGAGAGGGGAATCATGTTCAACAGCAAATTTCCAGCTAAAATACGTCTTTCTAGTAGTTTTCACCTCCCCCGGGCCCTCCCCCCAGCGTTGGCGCTGTGTCCCAAACAATGGCTGTGGATGTTCTATACTCCACATTACATTGTGCCTTTAAACTCTTCCATCATTCACGCTAGCACCCACCAAACTACATAGTCTAGTAGCCCGAGCTCCAAAGTCGTTGCTTTTTTTGATTTGGGGGCTGCAGCTAGTGTAGCGGCTGAGAAATTAAGGATTTTCTTGGGGGAGTCCTTGCTAATTCACCAAAATGCTCTTATAAGCAAATGTATGTGAACACAACAGGAACTTTGCCAATTCCTTTGGCAACGTCATTTCGTTTGGAAAACCGCATTTTCTTGACCGTTTTCGAGAGGGGAATCATGTTCAACAGCAAATTTCCAGCTAAAATACGTCTTTCTAGTAGTTTTCACCTCCCCCGGGCCCTCCCCCCAGCGTTGGCGCTGTGTCCCAAACAATGGCTGTGGATGTTCTATACTCCACATTACATTGTGCCTTTAAACTCTTCCATCATTCACGCTAGCACCCACCAAACTACATAGTCTTGTAGCCCGAGCTCCAAAGTCGTTGCTTTTTTTGATTTGGGGGCTGCAGCTAGTGTAGCGGCTGAGAAATTAAGGATTTTCTTGGGGGAGTCCTTGCTAATTCACCAAAATGCTCTTATAAGCAAATGTATGTGAACACAACAGGAACTTTGCCAATTCCTTTGGCAACGTCATTTCGTTTGGAAAACCGAATTTTCTTGACCGTTTTCGAGAGGGGAATCATGTTCAACAGCAAATTTCCAGCTAAAATACGTCTTTCTAGTAGTTTTCACCTCCCCCGGGCCCTCCCCCCAGCGTTGGCGCTGTGTCCCAAACAATGGCTGTGGATGTTCTATACTCCACATTACATTGTGCCTTTAAACTCTTCCATCATTCACGCTAGCACCCACCAAACTACATAGTCTTGTAGCCCGAGCTCCAAAGTCGTTGCTTTTTTTGATTTGGGGGCTGCAGCTAGTGTAGCGGCTGAGAAATTAAGGATTTTCTTGGGGGAGTCCTTGCTAATTCACCAAAATGCTCTTATAAGCAAATGTATGTGAACACAACAGGAACTTTGCCAATTCCTTTGGCAACGTCATTTCGTTTGGAAAACCGAATTTTCTTGACCGTTTTCGAGAGGGGAATCATGTTCAACAGCAAATTTCCAGCTAAAATACGTCTTTCTAGTAGTTTTCACCTCCCCCGGGCCCTCCCCCCAGCGTTGGCGCTGTGTCCCAAACAATGGCTGTGGATGTTCTATACTCCACATTACATTGTGCCTTTAAACTCTTCCATCATTCACGCTAGCACCCACCAAACTACATAGTCTTGTAGCCCGAGCTCCAAAGTCGTTGCTTTTTTTGATTTGGGGGCTGCAGCTAGTGTAGCGGCTGAGAAATTAAGGATTTTCTTGGGGGAGTCCTTGCTAATTCACCAAAATGCTCTTATAAGCAAATGTATGTGAACACAACAGGAACTTTGCCAATTCTTTTGGCAACGTCATTTCGTTTGGAAAACCGAATTTTCTTGACCGTTTTCGAGAGGGGAATCATGTTCAACAGCAAATTTCCAGCTAAAACACGTCTTTCTAGTAGTTTTCACCTCCCCCGGGCCCTCCCCCCAGCGTTGGCGCTGTGTCCCAAACAATGGCTGTGGATGTTCTATACTCCACATTACATTGTGCCTTTAAACTCTTCCATCATTCACGCTAGCACCCACCAAACTACATAGTCTTGTAGCCCGAGCTCCAAAGTCGTTGCTTTTTTTGATTTGGGGGCTGCAGCTAGTGTAGCGGCTGAGAAATTAAGGATTTTCTTGGGGGAGTCCTTGCTAATTCACCAAAATGCTCTTATAAGCAAATGTGACAGAGTCAAAAGACACTATTTTGGACAGTAATTATTTAGTCATAAATCTATATTTTTAATTAGGAATGCCTCGTGTACACATAGGAATGTAATTCTTTAGTTAACTGTTTGCGTGGAAAATGCGTAAGCAAGAAATAATTTCCGTACGTAATTACATTACAGTGAGTCATGCCTAGGTTTGGCGCTTGTTTACGTAAGTTCGTGTTTGGGACATCCTGTTTGCGCCTAGGGCGTGCAACATTGCATAGGATGTGTAAGGTCTTAAGAATGCAGGTTTTTCCATAAAAATAGGCCCAAACTAAGCTTAAATCAGTGTAGTAAAAGTTCTTGAAGACGTTGCACATATCAAGACAAGGAATTCTCTACGATGTAAAGGTATGAATCTTTGAAGCCTTTTACACTTATACCTAGGATAGATTTAGGACAAATCTATGTTAATATCGTTAACTAGTCGTTATATTTTATAGCTTAGATTTTCTACATATTTGTTAAGCATTCGTTTCATGTTGTTGTAATTCTAGTCGCATTAGCGCGTAATTTAGTACAAAGTTATTCACGCAGTAGTAATTTAGTAATCACGCTGAGTGTATCTTGTCTTTTAAACTCTTTAAAACGTTTACTATAGGATCGCTACCGCCTTACTCGCTTGTTTAACCTTTTTACTACGATAAATAGCCTTCACTGCGGGATAAAAGACCTTTTCTTTCCAACCTTTAATTTGTTCGCTACTTAAACTCTACACTCAAGGTCATTGTCGCGACCGCGTGTTCAGTAAACCGTGTAATTCTTAGTTTGTCATAAACAAAGGTTAAAATACTTACCTAAAGCCATAGTTAGCCTCTAGTCAATTTTTCCTATTGCTTTTTCCATTGGTTTAGTTCATTTTAAACGGTTTACCGACTTGTACATTAAACTTTGCAACCTAGTAATTTTCACTCGCGTATTGTAAACACTGCTAATCAGTATGCAATATTCAAATTACCTGTGACGTAATTTACGTATTTCCGTTTCTAGTTATATCTAGCAAGACTGTATTCTATTCATAACTTTTTAGCTATTTAGATAAGCTACAAATTTATTTTATCTCATTGTAAATATTTTTCTTGTTTTCATTAGAGATATCCTGTAATCTCGTTCCCGTTTTTTTTTTCATGTATTGTAAAGTTGTGTGAATTTTTCAATAAATTCTTTTGTCAAAACCACTTGCAATCTGATTCATAGCTGAGCGCCTTGCCGCCGGTTACATTTTTGGTGTCAGAAGTGGGATTGCAAGAAAGTTGACATTAGTAGTTACTGATTATTTACCAACGGGAACAAGATTGAAATCATGGCGGAAGAAGCTGTGGCTGCACTCACAGAGCAATTGGCTGCACTCAAGGCACAGCTGGATGGCATGCAGGCTGAAGGAGGACCCCCTGCCCAACCTGTTCCTGCACCAGTGGTACAAGTGACAGTGCCAAGGGAGAAGAAGCTGAGAAAGTATGCTGGTGGCAGAGACGACAAGGTGCTTGAAGACTGGATAGCGGATGCACAGAGGTCTGTGGCTGCCCAAAAGTTAACTGATCAAGAGGCGGTGGATTTCCTGTACCATAGCTTAGAAGGAGCGGCTCGAGATGAAGTTCGACTAAGGCCTGCGGATGACTGGACAGACCCGGAGGGTTTCTTCAGGATTCTGAGAGACGTCTTCGGAGAGAAGCTCACCAAGACCCAGCTTCTCCAGAGGTTTTTCGCCAGAAAACAAGGTGACAGGGAGCCCATCCAGGACTTTGCCCATGCCCTGATGTCGATGGCGGAGCACATAACCAGAGTACACGTAGGAGCCCTGGAAAACAAGGACCAGAACCTCAGAGACACATTCGTTGAGAACTTGCGTGACAACCTGTTGCGCAGGGATCTCAAGCGCTATATCAGAGAACATCCCGAGAAGACCTTCAACGAGGTGAGGCAAGAGGCCTATCATAGCTCGGAAGACACAGATAGAGGAGCACATCGCCATGCAGCAGCCAAGGAGGTGTTGGTGGAGAGCAACCAAGTAAATGCCATCCAAGAGCTTACAGCAGGACAGAAGGCCCTGGTGGAGAGGCTCATGCAGCAACAAAAATTGCTGGATGAGCAGCAGAAGCTGCTAACCCAACTTACCATGAAGTTAGCAAGCCCATCACCACCACGAAGTCCCCCACGTGGTCCGAGGAGATGTTACAACTGCCACGAGCTTGGACATCTTCGGCCGAACTGCCCAAAGCCCCTGAAAGACAAGGCACCAGCAGCACCACAGAAGGAGTCAAACTCCAGCTCTCCACGGCAGTGAGCCACGCCGTGGAGAGGAACTGTAATGGCTCTAATTCTCTTTTTCAGAACGAAAAGTTTGTCGGGACAAGTCCCACAGTGGTGGCGAGGATTGGCGGAGTACCTGTGAAAAGCTTAGTGGATACGGGCTCCATGGTTACCCTCATCACCGAGTCGTTCTACAGGGAAAAGCTACAGCCAACCCTAGGAGACCTACACCCTGAAACAAGATTACTGCAGCTGCGAGGAGCTAACGGTTTGGACATCCCTTACATTGGATATATCGTCGCTGCAGTAGAGATCGGAGGAGTGGTGGTCCCTGGGTGCGGCATCTTCATCACGAAGGACACAGCAGCCACTACAGTCATGCAGAGGAGGGTACCTGGCCTACTGGGAACCAACGTTCTTGGGCAGGTGCCCCAATACCAACAGATCCTGCAAGATGAAGAGAAGAAGAGTAAACGTAAAACTGGGTTCGTGAAAGTAGCCGGCTCAGACAAAGTCTGGGTCCCTGCTTTCACAGAATCTGATATCTTGGTCACAGGCCCATCATGGGGCACTGATGCTGTGATCGAACCCCTTGGTGTACCAGTAGAAGGAAACCTCACCGTGGCCAGTACTCTCGTGGATACTACCAAGACGTGTTACTATGTCAGAGTTGCCAACCAGACGGCAAAGGACATATGGCTAAAGCCGAGGACGCGGATTGGAATTGTGCGAGAGGGAGAGATGGTCAAGAGAGGAGAGCAGTTGGAGTTCCTACACGGGAATAACATGGTGACAGTGTGCTGTAACCTTAGTGCTGACCCTCAGATGCCACCCCAACGGGAAGCTGTGGGCAAAGTACGATGGCAAAGGATACAGACACCCCCTCACGGGATTACCCTGGAACATTTCCCCGGAACGGAACTTCAGAGGGAGAAAGCTCTCCAGATGTTCGGAAGAAATGAAGAGGTGTTCGCTTCATGTAAGGAGGACCTTGGCTGTACAAAGACAACATATCATCGCATCTACACAGACGATGATGTGCCTGTCACAGAGCGTTACAGAAGGATTCCTCCAAACCAATACCAGGAGGTGCAACAGCATCTACAAGACTTGCTAGAAAAAGGAGTGATATGTCCAAGTGAGAGTAACTATGCCTCCCCAATAGTGCTTGTACGAAAGAAGTCTGGAGCCTTGAGGATGTGCGTCGACTACCGGAAGCTGAACCAGAAAACCAAGCGTGATCAGTACCCCCTACCAAGGATAGAGGAATCACTGGAGGCACTGCGTGGCGCAAAGTACTTTTCCACCATAGATCTGGCATCAGCCTACAATCAAGTTGAAGTCCATCCTGATGATCAGCACAAGACTGCGTTCACAACGCCCATGGGTTTGTTTCAGTACACTCGGATGCCGTTTGGACTACAGAATGCCCCAGCGACCTTCCAAAGGTTGATGCAAGGAGTCTTCCGAGAGGACATACTTCGCACCCTGATGGTCTACCTGGACGACATCATAGTCTTCTCATCCACCATTGAAGAACATCTTGAGCGGTTGGAAACGGTATTCAGTAAGCTGAAGCATCATGGATTAAAGGTTGAACCAACCAAGTGTCAACTCTTCAGAGATCGGGTGTCCTATCTGGGGCACGTGGTCTCTGCTGACGGTGTCGAGACAGACCCTGAAAAGACAAAGGCAGTTAACGAGTGGCCAGTTCCCCAGACAGTGCGCGATGTGCGATCATTCCTTGGTTTCGCGTCTTACTACAGAAGATTTGTCCCCAAGTTCGCTCAAGTGGCAGGTCCGCTGCACAAGTTAGTTGCTGAGCTCGGGAGCGGAGGAAGTAACAAGACCACCCGGAAGCAGATTGGAGTACTGTGGACAGAAGAGTGCCACAAGAGCTTCAACAAGTTAAAGAATCTACTAACCTCAGCACCAGTACTGGCCTACCCGGACTACACCAAGCCCTTCATCCTAGAGACGGACGCGTCCAACGAAGGATTGGGAGCCGTGCTGTCCCAAGAACAGGACGGAAGAGTCAAAGTGATCGCTTATGCCAGCCGAGGCCTGAGAGGTGGAGAGCGAAACATGGAGAACTACTCATCAAGGAAGCTGGAACTACTAGCCTTGAAGTGGGCTGTATGTGAGAAGTTCAGGGAGTACCTGCTGGGATCGAAGTTTGTCGTCTACACAGACAACAACCCGCTGACATACCTACAGTCAAAGAGTAAGCTGAAAGCTGTGGAGCAGAGGTGGGCTGCAGAATTAGCAAACTTCAACTTCACGATCAAGTACCGCCCTGGACGTCACAATCAGAATGCAGATGCTCTAAGTCGCATCAACCGAGATGAAGAACCAACCACAGTTGAAGTAAGAAGTACCCTAGCCTACTCTACCAATACTACAGACCTACCAGAAGAGGTACGTCAACATTTGATGGTATCAGCAGCGTTCATAAGCAACACAGAGACAAGTGCGCTGGAGGAGCAAGCAACCTCATTCCCAACCACACCTCTCACAGAGATCCAACGACTACAGCAGGAGGACCCATGCATCAGTCGTCTCCTCCACTACCGAAACCTTGGACGTCGGCCAAGTAAAAGGCAAAGCCAACAAGAGACAAGGGATACAAGGAAGTTGCTTAGTCACTGGAACAGGATTGAGGAAAGCCATGGAGTTCTCTACCGCCGTACAGGAGTCAGACAGGGAAGTGAGCTTCGGTTACTGCTACTCCCCACATCAATGAAATCACAAGTACTGAAGGGTGCGCACGATCAATGTGGACATCAAGGACAAGACAGGACAGAACAGCTCTTGAGGAAAAGATGTTGGTGGCCCGGTATGCAAGGAGATGTGAAGCAATGGATCTCAAATTGTGAAAGATGTGTCATTGCCAAAGGATCCTACCTTCCAGTCAAGACGCCGATGGGCAGCCTACTAGCTACTAGGCCATTGGAAGTGCTAGCGATGGATTTTACCTTGCTTGAGCCTGCAACAGATGGAAGAGAAAATGTCCTCGTGTTAACAGATGTGTTCACAAAGTTTACAATTGCTGTACCTACCCGTGATCAGAAAGCTACAACCGTAGTCAAGACCCTGATTAAAGAATGGTTCCTTGTGTATGGAATCCCCCGAAGAATACACTCTGACCAAGGCAAGTCATTTGAGGCAGAACTAGTCAAGGAGTTGTGTGCAGTGTATGGAATTAAGAAGTCAAGGACAACCCCCTATCATCCTCAAGGAAATGGGCAGTGCGAAAGATTCAACCGTACACTACATGAGCTTCTAAGAACTCTACCAGCAGAAAAGAAAAGAAGGTGGCCTGAACACCTGAAAGAGTTATGTTACGCCTATAATGCTACGCCACATGCAACGACTAGATACTCACCCTTCTACCTGATGTTTGGTAGAGATGCAAAGCTACCTTTGGACATTCTACTTCCTGATGATGACAGACAAGTGACAGTAGACAACCAGCAATGGATTACCAAGCACCAGACTCGTCTACGAGAAGCTTATACCACTGTGACACAAAACTTGAAGGAAGCTGCTACCGTCAGAAAGAAGATCCATGACCAGAAGGGCAGAGCACTGGCCGAACCACTACAAGTTGGAGAGCGAGTACTCCTTCGCAACCGTAAAGTCAGAGGAAGAAACAAGATTCAAGATAAATGGGACAACCAAGTGTACAAAATCGTCGAACGAAGAGACAACAATACATATGTCGTTGAAAGAGCTGATGGACATGGAGGAGATAAAGTTGTTAGTCAAGGAGAAATGCAAGTGTGTCCAAGACCAATGCTGGAGATACGAGGACGACACAGGCAAGCTGACAGGTCTAGACAAACATGTACTGCATCGCCAGAATCATCAGATGAAGAAGATGACATTGGAGGAATGACAATCGCCTTTCAACCAATGACAGAACCAGCTGAACCTGATGATGATGATGATAGTGACGATGCGTCTGAGGAAGAACTGGCTGCACCTGTACTCCGACGTTCCACAAGGACAACGGCAGGCCAACACAGCAACCTCTATAATCTTCCAAGTTCCGCACTTCAGCACTGACGAGTCCACCTGCGTATCATTGTTCCTGAATTTGCTCGAGGACGAAGCAAACAAAAAGGAGGGGCAAGTGTGACAGAG
The DNA here is from genome assembly GCF_029948245.1 of Actinia tenebrosa. Lineage (NCBI taxonomy): Eukaryota > Metazoa > Cnidaria > Anthozoa > Actiniaria > Actiniidae > Actinia > Actinia tenebrosa. Next base: position 22,277,738 of record NW_028292569.1, on the reverse strand, counting down.
TCAAAAGACACTATTTTGGACAGTAATTATTTAGTCATAAATCTATATTTTTAATTAGGAATGCCTCGTGTACACATAGGAATGTAATTCTTTAGTTAACTGTTTGCGTGGAAAATGCGTAAGCAAGAAATAATTTCCGTACGTAATTACATTACAGTGAGTCATGCCTAGGTTTGGCGCTTGTTTACGTAAGTTCGTGTTTGGGACATCCTGTTTGCGCCTAGGGCGTGCAACATTGCATAGGATGTGTAAGGTCTTAAGAATGCAAGTTTTTCCATAAAAATAGGCCCAAACTAAGCTTAAATCAGTGTAGTAAAAGTTCTTGAAGACGTTGCACATATCAAGACAAGGAATTCTCTACGATGTAAAGGTATGAATCTTTGAAGCCTTTTACACTTATACCTAGGATAGATTTAGGACAAATCTATGTTAATATCGTTAACTAGTCGTTATATTTTATAGCTTAGATTTTCTACATATTTGTTAAGCATTCGTTTCATGTTGTTGTAATTCTAGTCGCATTAGCGCGTAATTTAGTACAAAGTTATTCACGCAGTAGTAATTTAGTAATCACGCTGAGTGTATCTTGTCTTTTAAACTCTTTAAAACGTTTACTATAGGATCGCTACCGCCTTACTCGCTTGTTTAACCTTTTTACTACGATAAATAGCCTTCACTGCGGGATAAAAGACCTTTTCTTTCCAACCTTTAATTTGTTCGCTACTTAAACTCTACACTCAAGGTCATTGTCGCGACCGCGTGTTCAGTAAACCGTGTAATTCTTAGTTTGTCATAAACAAAGGTTAAAATACTTACCTAAAGCCATAGTTAGCCTCTAGTCAATTTTTCCTATTGCTTTTTCCATTGGTTTAGTTCATTTTAAACGGTTTACCGACTTGTACATTAAACTTTGCAACCTAGTAATTTTCACTCGCGTATTGTAAACACTGCTAATCAGTATGCAATATTCAAATTACCTGTGACGTAATTTACGTATTTCCGTTTCTAGTTATATCTAGCAAGACTGTATTCTATTCATAACTTTTTAGCTATTTAGATAAGCTACAAATTTATTTTATCTCATTGTAAATATTTTTCTTGTTTTCATTAGAGATATCCTGTAATCTCGTTCCCGTTTTTTTTTTCATGTATTGTAAAGTTGTGTGAATTTTTCAATAAATTATTTTGTCAAAACCACTTGCAATCTGATTCATAGCTGAGCGCCTTGCCGCCGGTTACACAAATGTATGTGAACACAACAGGAACTTTGCCAATTCCTTTGGCAACGTCATTTCGTTTGGAAAACCGAATTTTCTTGACCGTTTTCGATAGGGGAATCATGTTCAACAGCAAATTTCCAGCTAAAATACGTCTTTCTAGTAGTTTTCACCTCCCCCGGGCCCTCCCCCCAGCGTTGGCGCTGTGTCCCAAACAATGGCTGTGGATGTTCTATACTCCACATTACATTGTGCCTTTAAACTCTTCCATCATTCACGCTAGCACCCACCAAACTACATAGTCTTGTAGCCCGAGCTCCAAAGTCGTTGCTTTTTTTTGATTTGGGGGCTGCAGCTAGTGTAGCGGCTGAGAAATTAAGGATTTTCTTGGGGGAGTCCTTGCTAATTCACCAAAATGCTCTTATAAGCAAATGTATGTGAACACAACAGGAACTTTGCCAATTCCTTTGGCAACGTCATTTCGTTTGGAAAACCGAATTTTCTTGACCGTTTTCGAGAGGGGAATCATGTTCAACAGCAAATTTCCAGCTAAAACACGTCTTTCTAGTAGTTTTCACCTCCCCCGGGCCCTCCCCCCAGCGTTGGCGCTGTGTCCCAAACAATGGCTGTGGATGTTCTATACTCCACATTACATTGTGCCTTTAAACTCTTCCATCATTCACGCTAGCACCCACCAAACTACATAGTCTTGTAGCCCGAGCTCCAAAGTCGTTGCTTTTTTTGATTTGGGGGCTGCAGCTAGTGTAGCGGCTGAGAAATTAAGGATTTTTATGGGGGAGTCCTTGCTAATTCACCAAAATGCTCTTATAAGCAAATGTATGTGAACACAACAGGAACTTTGCCAATTCCTTTGGCAACGTCATTTCGTTTGGAAAACCGAATTTTCTTGACCGTTTTCGAGAGGGGAATCATGTTCAACAGCAAATTTCCAGCTAAAATACGTCTTTCTAGTAGTTTTCACCTCCCCCGGGCCCTCCCCCCAGCGTTGGCTCTGTGTCCCAAACAATGGCTGTGGATGTTCTATACTCCACATTACATTGTGCCTTTAAACTCTTCCATCATTCACGCTAGCACCCACCAAACTACATAGTCTTGTAGCCCGAGCTCCAAAGTCGTTGCTTTTTTTGATTTGGGGGCTGCAGCTAGTGTAGCGGCTGAGAAATTAAGGATTTTTATGGGGGAGTCCTTGCTAATTCACCAAAATGCTCTTATAAGCAAATGTATGTGAACACAACAGGAACTTTGCCAATTCCTTTGGCAACGTCATTTCGTTTGGAAAACCGAATTTTCTTGACCGTTTTCGATAGGGGAATCATGTTCAACAGCAAATTTCCAGCTAAAATACGTCTTTCTAGTAGTTTTCACCTCCCCCGGGCCCTCCCCCCAGCGTTGGCTCTGTGTCCCAAACAATGGCTGTGGATGTTCTATACTCCACATTACATTGTGCCTTTAAACTCTTCCATCATTCACGCTAGCACCCACCAAACTACATAGTCTTGTAGCCCGAGCTCCAAAGTCGTTGCTTTTTTTGATTTGGGGGCTGCAGCTAGTGTAGCGGCTGAGAAATTAAGGATTTTCTTGGGGGAGTCCTTGCTAATTCACCAAAATGCTCTTATAAGCAAATGTATGTGAACACAACAGGAACTTTGCCAATTCCTTTGGCAACGTCATTTCGTTTGGAAAACCGAATTTTCTTGACCGTTTTCGAGAGGGGAATCATGTTCAACAGCAAATTTCCAGCTAAAACACGTCTTTCTAGTAGTTTTCACCTCCCCCGGGCCCTCCCCCCAGCGTTGGCGCTGTGTCCCAAACAATGGCTGTGGATGTTCTATACTCCACATTACATTGTGCCTTTAAACTCTTCCATCATTCACGCTAGCACCCACCAAACTACATAGTCTTGTAGCCCGAGCTCCAAAGTCGTTGCTTTTTTTGATTTGGGGGCTGCAGCTAGTGTAGCGGCTGAGAAATTAAGGATTTTCTTGGGGGAGTCCTTGCTAATTCACCAAAATGCTCTTATAAGCAAATGTATGTGAACACAACAGGAACTTTGCCAATTCCTTTGGCAACGTCATTTCGTTTGGAAAACCGAATTTTCTTGACCGTTTTCGAGAGGGGAATCATGTTCAACAGCAAATTTCCAGCTAAAACACGTCTTTCTTGTAGTTTTCACCTACCCCGGGCCCTCCCCCCAGCGTTGGCGCTGTGTCCCAAACAATGGCTGTGGATGTTCTATACTCCACATTACATTGTGCCTTTAAACTCTTCCATCATTCACGCTAGCACCCACCAAACTACATAGTCTTGTAGCCCGAGCTCCAAAGTCGTTGCTTTTTTTGATTTGGGGGCTGCAGCTAGTGTAGCGGCTGAGAAATTAAGGATTTTCTTGGGGGAGTCCTTGCTAATTCACCAAAATGCTCTTATAAGCAAATGTATGTGAACACAACAGGAACTTTGCCAATTCCTTTGGCAACATCATTTCGTTTGGAAAACCGAATTTTCTTGACCGTTTTCGAGAGGGGAATCATGTTCAACAGCAAATTTCCAGCTAAAATACGTCTTTCTAGTAGTTTTCACCTCCCCCGGGCCCTCCCCCCAGCGTTGGCTCTGTGTCCCAAACAATGGCTGTGGATGTTCTATACTCCACATTACATTGTGCCTTTAAACTCTTCCATCATTCACGCTAGCACCCACCAAACTACATAGTCTTGTAGCCCGAGCTCCAAAGTCGTTGCTTTTTTTGATTTGGGGGCTGCAGCTAGTGTAGGGGCTGAGAAATTAAGGATTTTCTTGGGGGAGTCCTTGCTAATTCACCAAAATGCTCTTATAAGCAAATGTATGTGAACACAACAGGAACTTTGCCAATTCCTTTGGCAACGTCATTTCGTTTGGAAAACCGAATTTTCTTGACCGTTTTCGATAGGGGAATCATGTTCAACAGCAAATTTCCAGCTAAAATACGTCTTTCTAGTAGTTTTCACCTCCCCCGGGCCCTCCTCCCAGCGTTGGCTCTGTGTCCCAAACAATGGCTGTGGATGTTCTATACTCCACATTACATTGTGCCTTTAAGAGCGACTTTCTGTAAGAGTCGACCAAACATCGGCACAAGTCAAAAAATCGATTTCGTTCATATTTTGTTTTTAGATAGCCCTTAGTGTAAAATAAATCGAGGTGTTGTTAGTTTAAAAAAAAAAAATTTTTTTTCCCACGAAATTTAGGAAAATAGATTTCGCCCAAATGCAGGTGGAAAATGACCGACGAGGTTAAGGAATTTAGTACGAAAATAAGCGCATCCTACAGCTAAAGTACTTAAGAATGTTTTCGGTTGGTACTTTTTACCGAAGGAATAGGTATTCCTCTTGCTTTTCGTTGTATTTATTCTAGAATATTTGGCGATTTAAGATTCGAAAAAAATTTTCTACCGTGTACACTTTTTCCAAAATTTAAAAATGCAAATTAAGGCCTTAAAATACTACTTATAAAAACTATGTGCGGAGATACCAAATTATTCAAAACCTACACCCAGAGGATTATCTAATGTATTTCTATCAGATTCAAAAGAAAAATCTCTGGGCAAATCATTTTTAGCTTTCCGTTGAGGTCTTTTTACGATCTCTATTTCGCGATAAGCAGCAGTAAGGGGGACTCGCGTAGCGCCGGCATTTGAAAAAATGACATGTCGAAAAACCCCAGCCCCCCCTGGGGTTTCGGAGGTAGGTTAAAGGCCCTACAGGGGGTCTTGCGCGATCCGGGGGCAGCGCGATAAGTCCTTACTGCTGCTATATTTGGGTACCGCAAACGGAGGTTAAAATATCCTTTATATATAGATGGATACCATCAAAAGCATTAGAAATAAAACTGTGCGCAAGCTCAGAACTCAGGTGCTGGACCGCTTAGACGCCGACTTTGCCTTCACGACATTTATGGAGGGAGATACAGACGAGACGATGAACGAGGAAAGAGCAGAAAGGATAATCAATTTGATGCCCGAAGGCGACTACCGTTTGGAGTTGACGTTTATAAAGTATTTAGACGGCGAGTGGATAATAGAAAAGGGCAGGAATCCAATACGGGCGTCTGGCAGGAAGGACCTGTTTGTTTTAAACAAGGACACGCGACCGGGAGCACTTGAGGGAATAGACATGCTCTTCTACGAAGTTGCTTACCCTGTTACCGTGGTTATTTACGGTGCGTACAAGATAAAGACGCCGGATGTTAAAGAGTTAAAACCAATGCGCCATCCAGGTAACTGCGTAGGGAAGCTGGTTAGAGAGTTCTTCGAAGATTCCTCCCGCGGTGGTAAATTAACCTTAAAGAGAAGAGAAGCCATCAGGAAATGGGAAAAAAATACTAATAGGACCGGAGGAACCATCGAAAACATCAAGAAGTTGGAAACCGCGTTAGAAAGGCGCATACACGTCAAGGATATCACCGACGGCTTTATTTACCCAGGAACGCACAAATACGGAGGCAGAGGTGCTCCTATAGTCATTTATCAGCACAACGCACACGCATGGAGAGAGTTAAGGTTTCCTAAAAAGAAGGAGACAAAGGTCTATAAGAAGTCACCATTGACAGAATTAGTTCATGAGAATTCTATTTGGTTAATGGATGCGGAGGGGTGTCAATTTATGACGCAAGATGGTACTTTATACCGACCGGAAATGGAACACCTGCGCATACGAAGTGCATGTGAATCCCTTGGAGAAGACTTCTCTGACGAAGTGCTTAGCTCCCGCAGTTTGGACTTCTTAGCCGCAAAGAAAAGAAACGGGTGGAAATCCACGCCGGAGGAGTTCAAAGACATAGCTAAAGCTTGCGTAGAACACGGTCACGGTGGTCTGTGGAACATGGAATACGACGAAGACGAATACGTGTCTCTGGATATGAAACACTGTTACCCTGCAAGTTTTAAAGGCCTAGGAGATTGTAAGGAATATTACGACCGTTACGGACATCCAGATTCACAGTTCTTTCGTGTTGCGTTGGATGGTCACTACGACGCCCCAGCAACTGGGTTCGTACGGTTAACCAGCTGGAAGTTAGCAAAGGGCTTACATCCCATAATCTATGCGTGGTACGGGAAGCACCTGCAGGAGAAAGAATGGATACCCATACCCCTATTGAAGTTCTTTGAAGAGCGCAAACTTTTGAAATACACAGCGCATGAAGCCATACTTTGTCACAGCGCCTTCACGCAATGGTTACCGGAGCATAACCCCACAGCGCGTGTGGTCATAGGTAAATTCACGCAGGGCGCAAAAGAAGGTGAAAAACATATGCAGCGACGCCTGATAACGGACGCCGGCGAGTTAAGCTTCCTCATCAAGCGTGCACATGATGAAGGAACGATGGTATCCGTGGAGAAATGGGATTACCTTGTAGATGATAAACTACACGAATGGAATGCGCTGTGTTATTACCAAGACCATCGACCGCAGTATTACCATTTACGCGCCAGCATGCTCGCATATGCGCATATTAACCTACTTGCGATGCTCCTACGGTTCGACAAAGAGGACATTCCACGCGTAGCCACGGATTCTTTGTACGTAAAGCCCGAAGTGTTAGAAAAGATGCAGGAATTCTACACCGAAGATGAGTTGGCGGAAAGTGGTCAATGGCGCGTTAAAGATGAGGAGATAAAAGCATGGAGAGAACGTGTAGAATATCACGGAGAAAATACTTGGGGCGTCGTAATGCCCACAATGAGGCCCATGCCAACCGTAAAGGACCCCATTTCCTACCAACGCTTCTCTTATCTGTATGGTACGGGAGGCAGCGGTAAGACGACGCGCGTCTTGGAACTCTTTCCGGCCTTAAAAGTGCTAACGCCAACGCATCGGCTGGAAAGAGAACTCTGCAGTCAGGGCCACGACGCACAAACCTACCACAGCTTCTTTCGCTGGAATGGCCAAAAGTGGGTACCTGAAGCCATCCACGACATACCACCAGTAATACTTTGGGACGAAATCTGTACCGTTCCTTTAGAAATCCTCAAAGAATTCGTAGAATTCCTCCGTGGAAAGTGTCAAGTAATATTCGCCGGAGATCCCTGCCAGCCTTCTCCAATAGCCGGAGAGATGCCCCACGAATGGCTAAAAGAAATGGTAGACCATGCGGAGGAAATTAACGCAGATTACCGCAGTAAGGATCAAATAAGAAACCTGAAAGCAGAATTAAGGGGCCTTAGCGACGCCGAACAATCTAAGGTGTTACGTAAGAGGGTACGAGCAAAGTCTTACGAAGACTTCCTTTACACATGGCATCCAAAGGATCTGGTGCTAAGCAGCAAACGCGCAGCACAGTCTCGCATACAAAAGGATTTGCTAAATATACACCGAGAGCGCTTCCCTACGCATTTGGTACCTGTTTGCTATAAGCCGCGTGACACCCGCATGCAAAGAAAAGATGTCTGGGTGCCGGGTACCGACGTTCAACTGCAGAACGCAGTAACGCACGATAAAGCCTGGGTACCCATAGAAAAGGTGGAAAAAATAACCTCCCATCCAGACTGGCGCTTGGGTTATTGCATGACAGTCCACAGCGCGCAAGGGCTTACCATAAAAGAAACCTTATGGATCATAGACCAGCGGCTGTGTTGGAGCAACCTTATCTACACCGCCGTAAGTCGTGTGTAGTATGCCAAACAGTTGAAAAGAGCCTGGGGTCCGCAACTGCGTTACGATAAGACGCCAGAAGACATAGCAAAGGAGAACATTGCTAAGAAACTCCTTCGCTACAAACGGCACGACGAAGAAAAAAATATGACGTTCGACCTATGCGTGGACGACGTCTATAAGAAAGGCGCCCGCTGCGCCAAATGTAACATACCTCTACTATGGAGGTTTGACCCAAATGACGATCAGCAGTTCTCCGTGGATCGCATAAATAATAAACGCGGGCATTGTAGAGGCAATGTAAGACTGACATGCCTAGAGTGCAATCGGGCGCGCGGTGCTGCGCTACTCTGAGTCTTTGGGGACTATGAGCAGCTCTTCCATGACAAATCCACGACTTGGGCCATTTAGGTAATACAACACGGGTTGCCCTTCCTTGGTGACGGACTTCGAAATCTCATACGTTTCCAAAGACCAGTTAGGATCCGTGGCTCTCTTACTGCCACCTTCGAGTTCCCCCGGCTGATAGAGGTATCGAACCACTATGTCGCGGGGTAGCTTTTTTTCCTTCAGTCCGACCGCTCTTGAACTTCTGACGTAGGACTTGTGTTCCACGTGTTTCTTTTTTATGGCATCCTTGGGTTTCATTCCCGTAGCCCTGGCCGCCTCGTTGTTCAAAGCCACAATGACCTAGGGAAGCCGCTGAGTCCATTCCCTGTTGCGTTTGGAGGGATCTTCCAGCTCTTTCCGATACTGGTATCCAAAGAGACGCTCGGCCAGGGTCTTATTAAATCTTTCAACAATGCTCTGACCCCTGTGGTACTCAGCTTCGGCTCTCCTAATTTTAGTGTCGTGGTCTTTCAGGGTCTTAGTAACCACGCCCATGAACTCTGTCCCCGCATCCACTTGCAGCAGCTTAGGCCATTTCAAAACGCGCTTATAAATCCTACCTAGGGCTTCTGCGACTTCCCCAGAATCCTTGCTGGTTATGGGTTCGGCGTCCTTATATCTGCTTGCGATATCAACTACGGTCAAAGCGTACCTATAGGTCTTTTTTCTTACCTTGTCGTGCGGTAAGAAAAGCAAATCCGCCTGATGAACCTCGTTGGGGGCATTTACGGTAAAGCTGGGCCTGGGAATGTACTTCGGAACGGGAAGATAAACCTGCCAGAGGGTTTGTTTTCTTAGCCAGTTCTTAGCCGTTTCTTCTGATACCCTGGCCGCGGTCGCGAGTTTCTTAATAGCTGACGCTCCTTTCCAATAGCCTTCAGGCCCATAGTAAATCCTCTTTAGTTTGTCCTCCAGGCGGCCCATTATATGAATTCCAAAACAAGATTGATCTTTCGCCCGTTGAAATCCGCCGTCTTTCCGTCCACTTTAATGGTGATGTTTATGCTTTCTACCAAATTAGACAAATCATAGCTCAAAGAAATGGGAGTGTATTCTACTGGGTCAAATGGATTACCTTTGGGCAGAAACTTGGACATAAGAGAAGACTTTTCTCCATTGTTGTAACTATTGACCAAGTCGCAATAGACTTCGTAAGAGGATGCGACTTTCCATTTCACATCAAGTTGACCATTTATCGTGGTACTAGTAAGGCCCAGGAGTTCTACCAATGGACTGCCCTTTAAATTAGCGCTTCCACTATTTTTCTTGAATTTCATTTCATGGGGTAATCCTGTGGTAAGAGTATATCCATGCTTTGCTAGCTCCTTAGCCAGTGTTATAGGGGTGTAATGGGAATCTGGCAACTTTGGTTTGGTGGAAGTCACGACGACAAAGCCGCCAATCAAATTATACCAAGAATTGTACAAAGAGCAACTAACCAACCGAACCCTTTCCGCGCGGATGGGAGGATTCAGATAAGTAGTAAAGTTATTCTTGTCGCTTTCCAAAAAGACGATCATTATATTAGATACGCCAAAGCCACGCCTCCCGCCAGCCCTGCGACTCCTACGAAGACCAGCTCATTGTCTTTTTGTTTCTTAGAAGGCTGATAGTAATCCTTAAACTGAGGCTTTTTCAACCCCGTTAATGCCGCGGGGTGTGCTTGCGCATAAAGCTTAAAGGCGTAGTCTGTGTTTTCAAAATTCTTATCCGCCTGCATTTTGTCTTGGTAGTTCTTGTCCAACCAATCCCTGTAAGCTTGTCTTTTTTCATTCCAAGCTGCCACGTCCCTTTGATATTTCTCCAGCGCCAAATCGTGTCTCTTCCTCTCAGCGGCCAAATCTCCGCTTTTGTCGCCTCTAACTAATCTATCCAAATACTGACCACCATAATTAGCTCCAGTGAATGCTAAAGCTGCGACGACTCCACCTATGACCACGCTAGCCATTATATATTACGCCGTAGGGAGGTACTTTTCCTTTCGTAGGTAATCCTTTAGCAAGATAGCCCCGCCTACGGCAGCGGTCATTTTAGCAAAATTAGCGAAGCTCTTGCTTGGGTCTTCAGTAAAGTCTTCTTTGAGCACTTTCTTACCTACCCAACCAATACCCGCAACGATGGAAGTAATGATAGCTGCTTCTTCAACAGTTTTCAACAACGCGGTCGACATTATATTACAAAGCGAGAAGGTTATTCCATTTCAGGGATCTTACTTTTTCTAACCTCCACGGGTGCGCGATATGTTGGGGCCTCCCACTTTACCTTTGGCTTCGTAGCCCGCCATTGTAAGTAGAGGCTGCCTGCTGCTATAGCAATTCCTATCGCGCCAATGACGTACCCAGGATTCCAAAAGGATTCCTCTTCTTCTACCTTTTCCTCCTTTTTTGCCTTGTTCTTTTTATTCATCTCTGCGAGCTTCTTTCCGGCAGCAACTCTGCCTGGAGATTTAGCCTTGGTAATCTTGGTATCTTCTACGGGTGGTTGTTCTTCGGTGCCACTCATCTTATATCTAAGGACTTGAAGGACTTGACAATGACTTAAGGACGACTTGACAATGACTTAAGGACGACTTGACAATGACTTGATGACGACTTGACAATGACTTGATGACGACTTGACAATGACTTGAGGTGACTTGACAATGACTTGACTAAGTACTTGACAACGACTTAAGTAAGTACTTGAGGACGACTTGACTAAGTACTTGAGGCGACTTGATCAGGTACCTCAGTAAGTGCTGCCTGGAAGACCTTTTCGACTTCTCTGTCCTTCTTGAAGTCCTTCCAAGATGTTCCGAAGGAACCTAGTACCTCCTTCAAGTCGACGTGCTGAGCTACGTGCAAAGCCACAGAGGCGACTGCCATTAACTTACCGCACTTCAAGGACAACCAGCCGCAGGTTATCTTAAGTTCTTGAGCGATAACATAGTCCTCGCTTATGTCCTTCCGCAGTTGCTCCACGTCGTCTATGGGCAGTGCAAGTCCGAGAAGCTTGGTGGTCAGCTTAATGGCTGAGTCTGCTACGGCGTCCGTGGTCTTACTTGCAAGGGCAGGCTCCTACCTTTTATGGAACTTCTTAACCTCCTCTTCTGACAACTTATTAACTTGCTCATGGGTAAGTTCCTTGCCTATCATTTCTTTACACTTCCCAGAAGACACAAGGACGTTAAGTTGTTCCTTGAGGTTACTTTCATCTAGCTGTGTGGGGACTTCATCTAAGAGCTGCTCAATATCCATATACATTAGAAATCATAGATTCCAACCGCGTAGGGAAACCTCAAAGAGAAGATCATTTTGGAATGTTGGTGCGTTTTTAAATGTCGCATGTATTCGTGTAACTGTTCCTTGGATATCTCACCGCCGTAGTCGCTTAAAATGGTTTCCAGGTTAGACTTACTTGGAGTATAAAATACTACGAGGGAGCCTATGTTTTCCCTGAAGGGCTTGTAGACACTGGTAAGCTGCTGCGAGAGCAACCAAACGCTGATATTGTCATGCCTACCGCTGAAGGCGAGTTTAACGAGCTCGGAAGTGCGTCTTTTTACGTCGTCCCCACAGGCAATGTCATCCAGTATGAGGAGTGTTTGCGTGTCCTTGGGGAATTGTTTGTGCCAAAACTTCAAATGGCTGGATAACTCATTAGGGTCTAAGATATCTACGAAGAAGTCGTCATCTTTCACTCCTATGCCTTCCCAGGTGCGGTTGTTCACGTAGGTGGGGCATAATAACACTATGTAGTCGAAACGGTATCTAAAGGGTCCTAATAGCTGCTCCACTACGAACTGCGTTTTGCCGCAGCCGGTGGGTCCTACTATCAGAGCATTGCAGGGAATATGGTTCGGATCCATTATATATACGATGGACCCAGTGGACGCAGTAAGAAGGATTGCTGGCGACGCAAAAGATAAAAGAGACACCATAGAAATGCAAAGGGAGGAGATCGATCGGCTGCGGGAGCGCGTGCAGGAATTGTACGATGAAATGTGCGGTCTGAAGCGCGCGGAGAGGTTTGGTGCCTTGTTGACGATGGCCGGTTGGGCAAAAGAAAGCATTAAGGACTTCATGCGATATCCGCTGTAGAGCTGTTTAAAAGACACCTCAGAATGTTAAGTGTATGGTTGTTAAATTGTTAAAGATGTGTGCGTGTGCTGTTTAAAAGACACCTCAGAATGTTAAGTGTATGGTTGTTAAATTGTTAAAGATATACACATGAGTCATTTAAAAGACACCTCAGAATGTTAAGTATAAGGTTGTTAAATTGTTAAGGATGTCTGCATGTGTTGTTTAAAAGACACTTCAGAATGTTAAAGATAAGGTTATCATACTGTTAAGGATATGCTGCATGTGTTGTTTAAAAGATGTCTTAGAATGTTGAGTATAAGGTTGTTAAATTGTTAAGGATATACGTATGAGTCATTTGAAAGACACCTAAGAATGTTAAAGATAAGGTTGTTAAATTGTTAAGGATATACGTATGAGTCATTTGAAAGACACCTAAGAATGTTAAAGATAAGGTTGTTAGATTGTTAAAGATGTCTGCATGAGTGCCGTTTAAAAGACACTTCAGAATGTTAAAGATAAGGTTGTTAAATTGTTAAAGACTATCATTTCTTTTTTTAAGAAGATACCTAAGAATAAGGATATTTCTTTTCTTAAAAAAAGAAATGATAGTCTTTAACAATTTAACAACCTTATCTTTAACATTCTGAAGTGTCTTTTAAAGCAGCACGTGCATATATCCTTAACAATATGATAACCATACGCTTAACATTCTTAGGTGTCTTTCAAACGACACATGCACACATCCTTAACAATTTAACAACCTTATACTTAACATTCTAAGACATCTTTTTTTCTTAGAAGTAACATCCTTAACAATATGATAACCTTATCTTTAACATTCTGAGGTGTCTTTCAAATGACTCATACGTATATCCTTAACAATTTAACAACCTTATCTTTAACATTCTTAGGTGTCTTTTAAACGCAGCTGTATGCTCCTGCAGACCTATTTTAAATGACACTGCAGAATGTTAACAATAAAGTTAAAAATACGTTATATTGTGCTTAAGGTACACTTAAGTATAAATGAACTGTTCAATGTGTAAAAAGGTGTTCAGCACCAAGCAAAGACTACAATACCACGTTCGTCGTGGCGTTTGCACAAAGAAACCAATTAGTAAAGTTTGTAAGGATTGTGGTAAAGAATTCAGTACCGTTCAAAAGATGCGACAACATCAAGACAAACGCATTTGTGGGCTTTGCAAGGGCTGTAATAAGGAATTTCCTAACACCTCCGAGCACCTGAAAAGGGGCGTCTGTGAACAAAGCAGACAGTGTAGTTTCTGTAATAAGATACTAAGCAGTCGTCAACGTTTACAGACGCATCGGAAAACATATGAAGTCAACTATCGATTTCTCTTTGGGAGCTACGACTTAGAAGGCGTGGATTGCTACCAATGTGCGGATATGATGAGTCGCTGCCCGCATAAAGAGGATTACTTAAGGAATCGCATAGATTACCATAAGAAGATAGTCCGTACTTTCCCCTCTTTTGAACGCGCCGAAGGCGTTCCGTGGACTAAAAGGGAGTATTGGAGGCAAGAGTGCGACCGCTGTGGTTGTGTCAGAGAAGAGGAACATATCTTCAACTGCCTCGACAAATAAACGTCCTTAACAATATAACAACCTTATACTCAACATTCTGAGACCCTTTTAGAATGGGGTTTGTGCAAAGAGTCTCAAATCCCATTCTTATTTTTATTTATTATTATTAAGAATAATGAATAATAATAAGGACCCCCTTTAAAGGTATATGCTAGCCTACGCAGCAGCCTTCTTAGGAGGATTCCTAATCACCCTTTCAATATATGGACTGTATTACGTGCGAACTACCAGCCGATTGCATTACGCCCACTCCTGCACCGCGTAAAAAATACACCTGCCTTCATTGCGGCAAGGTATTCCTGGAAGAATCCTTTGTGGGGCATTGGTGCTCCGCGGAGCAGCGGACTTTAGCAGACGTCCTTATGAATGCAGAGGACTCTCAGGCTCCCAATTAACCACGTCAAATACCCACCTGCCATCCTTTTTACCATGACTCATAACATGGGTAACATCCTGCCCTTCGATGGCGTACCTTATCCTATCAGGCGCCCAAAGGGTGTATGTTCTTTTTTTATTCTTTAAGACCAAGCGCAGGCGGTCCAAGTCTTCAAAGACTACGTAATTCTTTATCTCATAAATCTCCCCCACCGGCAAATCCCTCCAGTATGTTTGTATGAACTTTAACTCGTTAAATTTATCCTTGTCCATATATTCTATGAAATATCTTTAAGTGTGTTGCCAAAGTCTCCGAGGTTTTAAAGACCTTACAACACCACCTGCAGGGAATTCGTAGGTGTTCAGCATACGCAGTGATCTCCCTGCAAATGACATCGTAGTCGCTGCTTATGAGCACCTTATAGCCATTTTCTTCATACCTCTGTAAGAGCAGTTGCTGATCCTCAGATAACCTGCCGTTGCCTTTTGGGGTCTTTAGCTCTATGCAGAATCCACAGTAATGTGTGTGCGCGTTTAAAATCATTAAGTCGGGTTGACCGCGTTGATATCCTTTCTGCCAGCACTTTATGCGTTTGCCGTTCGAATCCTGCAGTTCACCTAGACCAGGGGCTAAAAGTATCTTAGGGTAAAACTTGCGGATGTAGTCCACTACCTTTTTATGTAGGTCAAATTCATTTTCTATTTTGAATACTAACTTGTTTGGGCCATCAAAGCGCCTTTCATATTTACCTGTTTTTCTTAGCGCGGGTAGGACTTCTTCGAAGACCCAATCGCGAAACTTAACGGCTTGGGGTAACTTAGAGCTAAATATCAGTTCATACAAACCTGGCTCAGATATGAACACAGAATGTGGGTGCATAGTAGAAGCGCCCTGTTTTAGGGCCCTTCCTAACTCACTCGACCTTTTCTGGTATTTCTCAGAAACGTGCTCCCTGATTGCGTTTCTCGTTTTTTCATATCCTAATGCAGCTGCCACCTCTTTTCCCTTAAAGTACAAAGTTTTGCCTTGCACTATGCATTGCAGTTTGGTTTCGTTGTTTTCAAATACGCGAAGCATTGTATATCTAAGGAATATTTAACCTTAATATGCAACACTTTTAAGTTGGTTCATTTCCACGCTCAGTTGCGCGTCTGAGACGACGAAGATGTAGCAGTTTATCTTGTCAGCATCCTGCGCATCGGTGTTCTTGGTGCGTTTGATCTCCAATGTTATGCCATCCTGCGTATTTACTAGACGTAAACCCTGACCATGTAGGTCTTCGTCGTTGATGGTGCGCATATCGATCCACAGCGCATACTTATCCTTAAAGAATTCCTCGGGGCTAATTTGGTCGCCAAACTTACGCTTTGCCTCCCTGTACACGTCTGCGGGCTTTATCCCCTGGGAGTAGACCTTGTTTGGAACTCCGTTAATATTCACGCCGACGTTAGTAATGTTGGGGTTGTGAAAGGCTTCGGAGTCGCGCTTACCAGCCTCATAGGGTTTGGCAAACACCAACACCAACCCCGTGAGACTTCTTCGGGGGAGGTTAATACTTTGGTTGATAACCTCATCCGTCTTATCCAGGAAGCTAAATGTCTTATACATCACTACGTGGTCGTATAAGAATGCCTTTCCGGCGCTATATTCCATGCCAGCGCTACGGGCCAGCTCTTCGCTGTACACCGTTTCGTACTGTAATTCTAGATTAGTGATAGAGTATGGGGTTGTCGTGGTAAGTGCACTGCTTAGCCCACCAATGATGTTATTAGCATCTGCTAAAGTTACTTCAAACTGCAGTTCGGCAAGCTGTCTTGGGTAATACACACCGTGATTCGTAATCACTTCAAAGTCCAGTGGTATGACATACTTACTACCATAGGCGGTCTTTATTCGCTTTGCGTCTGCCACTGCGGTTTCTCCGCTGCCGTCAGTAGGTTGCGTTTTCGTAGGTGTGCGGACCTTACGTAGAATGACACTACCAATTCCTTGTTCTATCCTTTGCGCGCGGTCAAAGGCTGTCAACCATAGATCCTTATAGGTGGTATACAGATCGTACCTATTTAAGTCCAGCAAGGATTCCCCGGCGAACTTTACGCGCATCTTAGAAACGATGTTGCGACCCACGTTGTTAACGATAATCCTTTCATCTGTGGGGCTTGACTGCACCGCTAAGTCGAACCTTAAAGCCAAGGTGCCGGGTACTAAGACTAGGTTATCCGTTAGGCGGGGTACGCCTACGTACAAGGTTTCCCCTGGCTTTGCGCTGCTGGGCGTAAAGGTGACCCGATGAAAGGTGCGTTCTGCTTTCAGTCCGCCAACCTGCTTAGGTAATACGTTGGGATTTAACTTTGAGCTTATCATATATAATGGAAGTAGAAGGAACGGATTTCGACCCCCTTACCGAAGAAGGCCAAGTTGATATTAATGACGAAGAATACGAGTCTTTACTTCCTAATGACAACGTAGACGGACGAAGTCTCTTTGAGAAATTAAGTAGTAAGTATGGCAGCAGGGCCCGCGATGCTATGCGTTCCTTGAGAGATAAATTCAAGTCTAAGAACCCCCACACGCCCATTCCAGAATACTTAGAAATGGAATCCCTTGGCGTGCGGTCGGACTTAATAGCGGACATCATCGAGGACCTAAGAGAGCGATACCCAAACATAAACCTGGCTCTCTTAGACATCCAAATAGGAGACAAAGGGCAGATTCAAGTTAGAGAATCGGGTAGGGAAAAATGGCACAACCTGTATCAAAGGAAGAATTCCAGCCTGCTTAACAACCAACTTCCAAAAGGAGTTACAAATGCGCTTGGAACGCCCAACTTGACCATGCTAAGCACTTTGACTCAAAGGGATACAGAAGTTGCCAGGGAGGCCTTTGTTAGTCGCCTTTCACCGCCGGGTAGCGAAGTTGCCCTCAGATCCGCAATCAGACTGCAAGAGGAGTGCCAGGAAGAACTTAAACGACTTGAAGAAAGCGATGCGGCCGGAGGCTCAATGAGTTACTTGCAGAGAATAAGTGCAAAGAAGGAAATACAGGAAAATAACATAACCATCGATGACCTTACGCGACAAGACTAAACCAAGGAAGAAGGCGGTATCAAAGCTACTTGACGATTTTAAGGAGGATAACATAGCTGCAGGAACGTATAAGAGAAGGGAAGGAATTCATTAAACAAAATGACGGCTCGCTGCAGCGCATAGGAGGGAGGTCGAATTCAAAGAGCAAGATATAAGGGATCTGGTAGACCAAAGGAATTATGTTCGACTTGAAAGGAATATATTACAAAAGGATCTCGATCAAACCCTGCAGGCGTTGGACGTAAAAAGCGAAAACCTGCGGGCTGAAATGTCTGACTCTTTGGTAGAAAGGCGAATGTTAATGTCTGAAATCAATGCCAAAACAGATCAAATTCAACAGAAAGATCAAGCCATCAAAGACTTGGAGTATGAAATAGATCGACAGCGGGGCATAATCGAAGATCAAGAGCGCCCCGAGGAAGAAAAGGAGGCTGCTCAAAAAGAAATAGAAACCCTTCAGGAAAGAGTCGAGGAATTACAGGCGCAAAAGGAGAAGCTGGAGAAAGAATTAGGGCTTACCACCAAGGAAAAGATAAAAAGAGCTCTGGTGAAGTATGGCGTGCCGCTGGCATTTGCGATCGCTATTTCGAGCGTAGTAGGGGTGATCCTTAGCACACTTAAGGCCACAGGCGCTGGCGTAAAGAAATTAGGCAGTGGGCTAACGGACTTAGGTAAAAAAATGGCAGCCGGCTTGCCTGGGCTGCTTGGTAGCGTTCTTAGCCTGACACTTAGGGCCGGCGGCGAACTGTTGAAGTTCGTGGGGAATAACATTTGGATCTTAGTCGTAGCTATTGGGGTGGTACTCCTGAAGAAGATGAAGGGGTAATCTTATCCTTGTATGTTATGTCAGGCTTATCGTCGTCGGACGCCCCTCGGGGTGTTCTCGACTGGGGATAAATAAAGATAGTATTCGCGCCGCCTTGGTAATGCGGAACTAAAGGTAATACGCAGATAGTACTAATGGTCTTATGATTCCAAGTAGCATCCGACGAAGGACCTACCGTTGGAGCGGCATTTATGCGAAGGTTGGCGACGTCATTGGGAAGAACATAAAGCTTAGCATATTGACAATTGACTATCATATGAAAAGTTACGGGCGCTAGGTTTTCTTGGGAAATTCCATAAGGCTCCGCCGAAAAATGAACTGGGTTCCTATTATTATCTTTTTTTCTAAAAGGTAGTAATGGTTGGTCGTTCTCATCGACAATTTTAAACCCAACATTACATGAGGCCTCCGTGTTAATGCAAATGGTGCACATGAGCAGCCCTAAACCTCCAACCTTCACCTGCAGTCCGGTATCGTACCATTGCTGTTGTAAGCAGCGCTTCTCCTCCATAAGATGTGAGAAAAATTCTTCTTTCTTATGTGGGTTCATATATTTCAGGTCTATAGACTTAATACCGTAAGAGTGCTAATAACCTTGTGATTGTAAATCTCATCCCTTTGATTTTCTATGCTGTTTATGCAGACGCTTCCCGTGTCGTCTATACGCATTTGCAGCTTTACCTTTCCGTGGCAATCGGCAACCATGTGAAGAGTCCAAACCGATAAATTCTCAGCGCTATTCGCTGGCGGCTCTACGGAGAAATGCGCAGGCTCCCTGTTGTTCGTCTTTACGCGCATGGGCTGTAGTATGCCATTATCGTCGCAAAAACGAAAGCCCACGTTAGCATGACTCACGGCGCCAATGCAAATACTACAAAGGATTAACTTCTTTCCCGAGTAGTTCAAGTCTACAGACATGCCCGTGACATCAACCCAAGAGCTCTGGGTGTATTTTTTCTCGCCTGTGTAAGTCGTATAGACACAATCTACTCCAGCTACGTAGGGGTTGTTCATCGCCATATATAATAGCTCAGACCAATGCTTGCAGCTGCTAAGCCGGCTTTTAGTAAGTTGTGGTCATATTCCTCAGGCGGCATAACCTTCTTTACTGGTTTCTTTGGCGGCACGTACACCTTTTTTAATGGTTTTTCTACCTCTTTTTTTGGTTTCTCTACGAAGTGAGTAATGCCCTTGGTCATGTCAGAGTTCACGTCATTCACCCCAAACTTCATATCCTTAGTAGCTCGCTGCAGTTTGTTGTTATAACCCACAACGGAATTGGTGTTAATAACCAAATTACTTGGCATTAACCAACAACCAGGCGACAAAGCGTAATCCAGACGCACTTTAGACTGCTGCACCGCTAATTGATATCTCTGCACCGATTTAGATATGTCATTTTCTATTATTGCAGACTCAAACAGGGTTAGGAATTCTTGTTGCGTTTCCTGTGAAGCGCCTTGGGATCCAACAATGGGGTTGCGGGTATTTACCTGCGCTCCCAGGATGCAGTACACGAATGCTTCTATGCTACGGTTAATCCTGGCTAGGTTTCTTAGACCTTTTCCTTTCATTAACACGAACGGATCCCAAGTGCCGGGGTAGTTTGTTTGAATTCTAGTAATTAATGAATTATTGCCCTTATCACCACCCATATCGCTAAACTCTAACTCATCACTTGGATATTCCTGATGCCCGTAGTCGGCCGGCTTCTCACCATTGGCACCCCAAACATAAACTATACCCAGCCCATGCGTCTTACCCTCCTTATAACGAAAATCTTTTTGCTGTGGTTTGAACTCATTAATTAACCTTTCCAGGGCTGCGGAGTCGTAGCGGTTATTCATTGGATCAAATGCCTTATCTCCCGGTAGGGGTACGTTAAGCTCCTTCAACAACCTCCTTACCGTAAAGGCAACGTGAAACCGCATAAATGAAATGTGAAACATGTCCGCGGCAACACCACAACCTTTAGTGGCAGCCCAAATAGCAAAGTCTAACTGCTGCGGCCAATACCGCATGTTGGGTCCTGCTAACCATTCCCTGGCCTCTTTACCTGACGTATGCTTCAACATCGTATTCTTAAAGATATTTCTTACTACTATGTTAAATGATTGTTTACCCACTGAAATCTCTAAATGCGTTACCAATTTTTCAAAGTTGTTTACACCACCTTCAGCATCGTAAAATGGGTAATCTTCCGTGGTTAACAATAAGTTTCTAGGAAAATTGGATGCTTTATGCTCGGGTTTTGGTGGTTTATGAACGGGGTGTACAATCGTCAATTGCTGCACCTGATCACCTACTTGCTCCAGCTTTGAATGTTCCAAGTCCGCATTGCTGTACATCCTGGAGCCGTTGAAGTAAATCCCATCGGGTCTTCTTTCGAACTTACTAGCATCCGCGTGCGGAAACATCTTCCTAAAGGCCCTCCAGTTGGCATAATCCCTGTTGTCGTGATGTGGCTGCTCCTGTATATCATTCCCAAAAGCGTCGTACATTAGTATATAATGGATGTTATACCTTCAGCACCTCCACTTTATCCTGAACTTCCTAAGGAACCTAACGAATTAAACGCGGAAAACTTTCGTCTGAATAAAGCGAACTTAATACTGGCTTACTTGGAAGGGCAGGCAAAACACTATGAGGAGGTCAGGAAAAAGTATGCTAGAGCCCGAAGCATATTACATAAAATCGCGATAACTTCCGGCTCCATGTCCGTGGCTCTTACAGGCACTGGCGTTGCTACCTCACTCACCGGACCTGGAATAGTCGTTGGCGTTCCTTTGGCCAGCGTTGGAGCCGTCTGCGGCATCGTTTCCGCTGTTACGACAGGTATTATAAAGCAATTGTCCGGTAAGATATCCAAGCACGACACTCACATAGCCCTAGCAAGAGCAAAGGCTAACACCATCGCCGACTTAGTCTCCCAAGCTTTGCGGGACCATAAAATCGACGACACGGAGTTCTCTTTGATCCTCGCGGAGGAAAAGAAATACGGCGAATTAAAGTCGGGTAATAAAAAAACCATCGTGAAAGATCTTTCCGAGGAATCTCGCAAAAAGATCTACCAGGAGGCAAAAGAGGAGCTGCAAAGAAAACTCGCTCAGTAGACATTTGCTTTGAAAAGAACGTAGGGGGATTTCGGCTGCACATTTCATCTTCTCGGAATCCATTCTAACAGCGGATGCTGGGGGTCTATTTTGTAAAATATTTCGTAAATTACGTCAGGGTAATAAGGAATATCCTTATCCAGCCGACAAAATAACCACTCGGCCCTTTGCATATCTGGGATATGAGGAATAGACTTACCGGTAATTTCAGACAAAAGATAGGGGATAGCTTTGTAATATTTTCCTAGCTTTAATTTTTTCAACGTTTTCCGTAGACTTTGCGGGGTTGGCTCTTCTAAGTGGTCTATGATTTTCTTCTTTACATCGTCGTCAAAATATACCGGATGTAAACCTTGGATATGACTCATCCAGTCTCGGAAGTATTTTATTCTCTTATATGGGGTCTTCGTACGACCTCCATTGGCGTAATATTGCTCTTTGGTAGCATTTGGTACGGCATTACGAATATTCTTACCACACTCGTAACACTGTGCTGACGTGTCGTCCTCTATTTGCATTTTTTTACCACAACACCAAAAGGGTTCTGGCTTAGGTACGATAACTTTAGGTCTTAGACAAATTATGCAAAAGTCGTTAACGAACTTCTTACATTCGTGCATCGTATATCCAACAAATATTTTAACCTCCGTTTGCGGTACCCAAATACAGCAGCAGTAAGGATTTTTCGCGCTGCCCCCGGATCGCGCAAGACCCCCTGTAGGGCCTTTAACCTACCTCCGAAACCCCAGGGGGGGCTGGGGTTTTTCGATATGTCATTTTTTCAAATGCCGGCGCTACGCGAGTCCCCCTTACTGCTGCTGTCTTCCTGGAACTATGAAGCTTATAAATGTCGAGTTTTTCTCTGTGTTTTTTGCTTGCATGGCAGGAAGCAGCATGTTTAGTTTGACGTGCAAACGCGCCGAAAACAGAGTTTGTCACGCCGTTTTGTATGCTGCGTAACGCTTTTCACGCATTCGGCATAAGATTTATCCCTAATAATGTTCTTTAAAAATTCGTATCTCTTAAAAACGCCTGGATACCCCTATTTTTTCTTCGTCTAAATGATAGAGTAAATGCTAAATTAGCCTTGTGAAATGAAATTTATAAAAAATAATTGGTTTTGAAAAGAATATGGACACAATCTTTATGTACCTACTGATTGAAAATAGGGAGCACGAAGCTAAAAAATTATATATATTATAGCCAACTATTAAAGTCATGGTAGAATTGGGTATATTTTAGTAAAAAAACAGAGTGACAGTCATTTAGGACGATTTCAATTAGAAATTTCTCAAAATCATTTGAAAAAAAAAAATTTCCTGGTGTTAGTAAAATCATGACGTCATCATTTGTTAACGATCTTTAAGCCTTATTATTTCTTTTAAATGCATGGTGACCCCTACTTTTCTAACCAGAATTTGACAACCCTTTGATAGGTTAAAATAATTCACATAGTCATTTAAAAAAATAATTGATTCTCAATTAATGGTCAAACCATGGTCAAACATGATTAAAACATGTTAGAACATGGTCAAGCAAACATGGTTGACCATGGTTTGTCCATGATTTGACCATGTTTTGACCATGGTCAACCATGAACGTTAAATTGCACAAGTTTAACCATGGTCAACCATGGTCAGTTAGTGTCTTGCTATGTAAAAGAACAACCATGGTTTGACCATGGTCAACCATGTTTAAAAACAAAATCAATACCATGGTAGACCATGGTCAACCATGTTTGAAAGCAATATCAATACCATGGTTTACCATGGTCAACCATATTTGAAAGCAAAATCAATACCATGGTATACCATGGTCAACCATGTTTAAAAGCAAAATCAATACCATGGTAGACCATGGTCAACCATGTTTGAAAGCAATATCAATACCATGGTTTACCATGGTCAGCCACGTTTGCAAACAGCACCCGTACAGCATGGTCAAGAAAAACCTACATAAATATACAATATCAGGGTGCAAATCATACTGAGCAGTAGTATAATTCACTCATTAATAGAAGGAACAAAATAAATAAAACAATTATTGCCTTTTCAAACAAATATTTGCACTCACTTTTTTAATGCAACAGAAAATAATTTGAATACAATCAGCATGTAAATATTAGCCAAAATTTTTGTTTCTACACTAAAGTTACTATCATGAAATTTGGTTGGCCTGGTGCTCTTTTGTCCTGACAACTTACTGTACTTTCTTTTCAATGCTTAATGCACATCTACAGTATGGTAATAATTTTTAGAATTATTTATATTTTGTCATATTATAATACACTCAATGAAATAACTTGATTATGTATACAGCCAATCTGTTTATGCATTTTAATGTGCTAACTAGAATTCTTTTAAAGAAAATTGATCAAAGAAACAGATAAAATGACTTTGCTTAAAAATACTTTTTCCATACAGTTTTGTTAAGTATAAATGAATAATTGCAAGACCTTGAAAAAATTCATAATTAAAAATGAGAAATAAATTGTCATAAAGAGAGAAGTTCAATTTGTAATAGCTTCTGCAAGACTTTTTCTAAGTATGTTGTGAATTTTGATTCCCCACTATAATTCCTTGTACATGGGTTTTTTAGCCTATAAAAATATTTTCTCGGCTCTGTACATTACTTCTTGTAACAGATCTTTCTTGAACCTTAAAATCAATGTGGAAAGATATAAAATAATTAATGTTCTGTAATTGTATATGAGTTACGTGCACTTGCTAGCATTCTGGTTCGCTATATTAATTACCAAAGAGCTCAACAAGAACGTAAACGATTCAAGTCGTATTTCGAAACATAAATGTTGTTTCACGCTTTCGAAAAGCCAGCCAGGCATTCAGCTTCATTGACAAACCTCATTAAAATGCTTAAAGCCACGAAGAGCAAGATTCCAGCCAGTTAACTCCAGAATAAATTGGGTTTGAATAAAAAGTGAAAAGCAAAATAAGAGTCTCAATGTACATGCCTGATAGTGATTCAATCCATGTCCTCATGATCAGCCACCGATTTTGCAATCCAGGAAAGTAAAAATTGAACCCATTGCATGATATCAAACTCTTGCTGAGCAAATTCAGCTTCCAAAACTCATAAAAACTTCTTTTGAACAGAGATTATACGGTATTTTTCTCTACAAGAAACGGTTACCGGTGAATAACAACATTAGGCGCCAAAACACAGACTATGAGCCCGCGTACATACCGGCTAATCACCAGTCCACTCACGGTCACAGTAGAGTGCTTTGTGGAAAGAAAGACTTGCAAATGTGTAGAGATGGATTTGAAGATGTTTATATTTTAAATGCACTGGAAATAGTTGCAGCAGTGGGTAACAGTAACAGGAAATAAATAAGCATAATTTTCAATAATGTATTGTGTGGAAGTTTATTCGAAATGCACTGGTAATCTAAGATATGGATTTCAAAAACGAATTTTTACATTGTAAAGGTTAACTTTTAAAAGGCCTCACTTACATACTTACTTACAAGTATATGGTGTTAGTCTCTTGTTAGTTTCTAAGGAAAAAGTTGACATTTTTGCTAGCAAATGGGTAGAGAGTTATGATAACTCAGATATTCTGGCTGACCATGGTTGACTGTGTACCATGGTTATCCGGGCATTAACATATTTTGACCATGGTTGATAGTGTAACATGAAAATTGATTCTTATGTTTAAATGTTCCTTATATATTGACTGTGTGCCATGATCATCATTTTTAACACTTTGACCATGGTTGACTGTGTGCCATGGTCAACATTATTAACACTTTGACCATGGTTAACTGTGTGCCATGGTCATCATTTTTAACACTTTGACCATGGTTGACTGTGTACCATGGTCAACATTATTAACACTTTGACCATGGTTAACTGTGTACCATGGTCATCATTATTAACACTTTGACCATGGTTGACTGTGTACCATGGTCAACATTATTAACACTTTGACCATGGTTGACTGTGTAACATGCATGGTCATAACAATAATGTAAACCAATTTTTTATATATATATTTAGGAATTGATTTTTAGATTTAACATTCATTATATTTTCTCATTTTTTGATCAATTTAAGTTTTTTTTAAGAAAACCAAACCAAATGTCTTTTGACCTTGGTTGACTGTGTGCCATCGTCATCATTATAATAAACTTTGACCATGGTTGACAGTGTAACATGGTCATGACAATGAATACAAATTAAACATATTTAAAATATTTAAACATTGATTTTAGCTTTTGTTCCTTATATTTTCTTATATTTAAATCAATGTATGCCTTTTTTTGGGTAAAATCAAACAAAATGTTGTTTGACCATGGTTGACTGTGCCATGGTCATCATTATTATACTTTGACTGTGGTTGACTGTGTAACATGGTCATGAAAAAAAATGTAAATTAAATTAATTTAGAATATTTAAAAACTCATTTTTAGCTTTTGTTTCTTATGTTTTCCCATATTTATATCAATTAATGTCTTTTTTTTGGTAAAATCAAGCAAAATGTCTTTTGACCATCGTTGACAGTGTGCCATGGTCATCATTATTTTCTGATCATGGTCAGCCACCATGGTTAGACCAAAGTCAAAACATGGTTGACCATGGTTGACAATGAAAAACCATGGTACCATGGTCATTCTAACGCAGGGGTATGTCCCTTTCTTTGAAAAAACTTGTTGTTGTTGTACAGATGAGATCTAGATTGTTTGGTTGGAGTTTTCTTCGTTTAATTAATTTCGACTTATTCCCACATAATTCAAAGCCTACAAACACTTCGCTCGTCAAAACAACTTTTATCTTTTTCTATCCATTCATTGATACGGCATATTTTGATTTTTCCTATGGCAAAAATTACAAAAATGCCGAACTAGGTCCCACAGAAATTTTCAAACTTTCTATTGTTCATCGGTATGGATGCAGAAAATATTTAATAAGCAAACGGCTGCTATTTTTGTTTGGTGAAATAATCGTGGAAAATCGCCGTCAAGAGGAAATTTTTCAACCAAACGCTAAAGACAGATGTATAATGAGTACGGCGCGCAAAGCATGCTAGTGAACCATCCTCCTTTGTCTGTGGATAAATGTTTAGAACTCAGACGTTTATAATGCACTAGTCAGTTGTTTCCACTACCCCCCCCCCCCCCCCCACCCCCGGGACATGGTGGGGGAATTAGCAAATGATGCATGGCAATCTAAGACAAATCCTCCAGCAACCAGGGCAGAAATAAAATGCAAATCCCCTACCCTCAGAGGTCACGATAATGATTACTTATGGTTATTGATTTGCTATCACTCATTCTTTCAGAAGTTGAGAAAAGAGGGAGAGAGAGAAAATAAAAGAACTTGACATTAGTTTGGAATATCAACTTTAATTTCATCAAACATTAGACTTGAGAGCACAATGGACAAAACCATTGCTCTGTCTTGGGTTCCTCTGTCAATCCAACACACTGAAGATGGAACCATTGTGCCACACACTTAGGACCATCGCATCCAACCATAAGGCCATATTCTCCTTGAGAGCATACACAGTATACATCTGCATCCTCTGAATTTAATAATAGATTAATTCAAGGCATTTAAGTATATTCTAAGATCTAGTGATAGCTTTACCAAATTAATTAACAGTTTTAGCTTACCTTGGCACATTGGACAAACCCATTCCATGGGTGCGGTGTATTTCAAATCAAGACATCCTAGGCAATAAGCATCTGTACATTGTTCAGGGTCAGCTGAACAACATACAGATGCCATACCTTTACATACAATACAGCTCATACCAATATTGTTATCTAAAAATTACAAAAATAATATCAAGAAATGCTAAAAAAACATGCTTTTTAACTATGACTTGCAAACTATGGTAAAAAATACCTAAGCAGTCATTCATTTGACTTGATTTCTTTGCTGCAGTCTTTGCCTTACGCTTTTCTATGATATTCCCATAGTGGTCAAGGTGCCATTTTACTTCCTCCACTGGCAACAGTACTTTCTGTGAGAGATCTTCAATATCTATACCTGGAACAAAAATTAATGGGAATTAACAAAGTAATCTAGCTATCCAAGATATATTTTTCATAAAGAGTCATCAGATGCTTTCAGTTTGATCCATTCATGCTGCATCACTGTTTTTTTTTGAGGTGGCAGTTTGCAGTGACTGGATTTGTAAAAAACAAAAAAAGGAAAACAAAATAAGCACCACAGCAGCAACAACAACAACAACAACAGATACATTTATATTTCTAGACTGGGAACTTACTTCAAGTTCAGGTCCAACTTTTAAAACACCACACTTCCCAACAACTAGAGTTGCTTGCTTGGTTTTTGACAGAGAAATGCTTTTGACTGAAGAGTTTATGTTTTCTACCTTTTCAAAAATAAATATTTCATGATTTTAAAAAGTGTTTAGCAATGCAAAATTATATGATATCACATCCATGTGGCTATGATGGTGCTATACTGTACATGTGGTAGCATGATTACAACAAAACTTGTCCCAAAAATTAATTATCACCTTGATATTTTTTGCCTTTGCAATCATACCTTTTTACTTTCTTCAGCAAAGTCAACAGATGAAGATATCTGAAGTTTGGGAAAGAATGTTTATTAAGCTTATGTTCATGAATTATCATCATTATTATTTGTTGTTGCTATAATATTGATATATCTATTAACAATAAATAAATAATTGATAATATTTCCAAATTTGACTGGAACCATAATGAGACAATAAATAGAAAATTTTCTGTCTTTACGCTCTTAAATTATATTCTATGTGTACATACCTCTTTTGCATACTTTAAATTCGCAACTGAGTCGCCTACTGTAGAAATACCGATTTCTTTGAGAATTTCTCTGTTCAAATCACGAACCATCTCTTTTTGCATTCTAAAAGAAATATATCATACGACACATTATTGAATATTATTATAAAAGAAAGTTTAATTCTTATAAAATACAATGAATATTGGGTTAAAATAAGCTTTCATACAGACCTTTCACGAGCGAACTTTTCTGCATAATCTTCAGCCTCTTGTACGGCACATTTGGCGAAAAAGTTTTTCCAAAGTCTTAGCAGATTCTGGAAAAATCAATAAAAAACAGCGCATTTAATTGGAAGTTAAGAATCTAATACGAAATATCCAATCAGTATGAAGAAAAGTACATTTAAATAACAAAAAACATGCAAATATATCATTACCTCGTGGACTTCGTGGTGGTCATCCATGTCCGCCATCTTGAAAGCAGAAACTCGGTTCCAGACTCCCAACTTCAATTTCCACGTGAGGTACGGGGAAGGCGATTGGTATTTCCAAAAAATCCCCCGGGGGGTAGAGAACGGAATTTGCTCAAAGCTACGGTAATTCTCCCTATATTGCCCGACAAAATCCCCACATACCGCGGGGGAGGGGGGGTGGTGGAAACAACTGACTAGTGCATAACATGAAATGAGATGAGTTATATTACTCCCATAAAAGTGCATGGCTTACCTTTTCCCTTCTTTGTAACCATTAGGCGCACATAATATGGTAGGTCTCCAGATTCATCGTCACTGATGCTTGCAATGTATTCATTAGTGTCATTGATAGTAAGGTTCTTCAACACGAACCAAGCACGACCTATTGTCAAGTTTCCAAGAAATTCTACTCTTCTTTTCAACGTGTCGCCAATATCTTTGTTTATGTGCACCCTTCCATCATATGAATTAACGCTGATAAACTGAGGATCGGGGATGTTTCCCTTTCGTATTCCCCATCTGGCAGAAAAGATTTCTTTTTGACCCTTCGTATTCCACATAAACAAGGCATCTTCTCCAATACAACCGTTGATATCTTTTGGACCCTTGATTGAGTATACTTTAAAAAAAGAAGAAAATAATAAGGCATAGATATATGTTTGCTATTATATGGTAACATTGAGCTGCTGTCTGCAGTGATGAATGTATTACATTAAGTATATCCACAGGTAGCCCAAGCTTGGTTTCTGTGGTGTCCTGTTATAAGGAAATGTATGGGGAATCATCAAAAATTTCAATAAAATCATCAAAATGTGAAATAAAGCCTCGAAATTTTACCCTATCATTGCGAAATAGCACTTCTTTCGCTCTGCGTGGTTATTTTTTGAATTTAGCCCGTTTTAAGGATTTTTTTCCCCACCAGTAAGAAATAAGAGAACTTCTCTTAATTTTTGATGATTCCCCATACATTTCCTTATGACAGGACACCACAGAAACCAAGCTTGGGCCACCTGTGGTATATATCTGTAGAAAAAATCAGTCCCATCGCTGGTGATCGAGTGTGTTAATATGTGAACAACTCTGCGATCTTATGCGATCGCGATCGCAGACGATCGTAGGAATAGAATCGGGTTCTATTCCTGCGATCGGGTGCGATCTTTTGCGATCATTTGCGATCATGTGAACAGAATTCTGTGGAAATAAAACGCGCTTTTTTCACGCACGGTTAACTGAAGTTTCTTAGCACTCGATCGTTTATGACGTATCAGTCTGTCAACTAAAACTATTCGTTTTTCAGATCATTTGGACAAAAAAATATTGAAAATTAAAGACATTCTTTACCTGGTTGAACGATTTCGAATAAGGTTAAATGCAAGAAGATGAAAAAGTACTGAAACCTGAAGGAAGCCATCGCCTTACCCTGCGAGCAGAGTCTCCTTTTAACTCC
Source organism: Actinia tenebrosa (assembly GCF_029948245.1). Classification (NCBI taxonomy): domain Eukaryota; kingdom Metazoa; phylum Cnidaria; class Anthozoa; order Actiniaria; family Actiniidae; genus Actinia; species Actinia tenebrosa. Next base: position 22,247,743 of record NW_028292569.1, on the reverse strand, counting down.
TCTACGGGCGAGAGAAGGAAAGGAGACTCTGCAGAAATCGTGTACAATTTTATTTGAGCATGCGCAGCGGTTGCTAAGAAACTAACTCGTTCACAAGCTCACTCGTTTTATAAATGGTTTCCGGTTCCTGTCCGAACACGATTACCGCTTAAAACATGTTTTTAGAGTCATGACCTCAGTGAAAGATGATCTCGTGTTCTTCTTTCACTGCTTAATCAAGCTTAGCAGTTTGAAGCACAATTTTTTCACAAGCGGAAATTTGGTCGCTCATCAGTGCCTGGAGCGGAGTTATTGCCACCAAAAGAGGATTTTTAGGGTATCGACTAGTGTTTGGATCGATTTCTTGAAGATGTTTGATCATCGGAGTTACAAGCTGGAAAATAAGCGACTTTGCATGACCTGTCGGCAGCGAAACAAACGGGTCTTTGGCATCCATAAAACTTTCTAGCGATTTCCTTTGATGAGTAATTGGTTGAAATTGATTTTTGTTTTGATAAAACGTGATATAGATCGCTTTCGAAATTACAGTTTGGGATACGATGCGGGCTCAATTTTGGTCATCGGCCATATTTTTTAATACAGACTCGCGCATCAAAACCAGTTTAAACCAGTATGAAACCTGAAATTATGTATCTCATTATCCAGATTCTTGGATAACGGCACTACAAAAGAAAAACACGATTTCTGCAGAGTCTCCTTTCCTTCTCTCGCCCGTATAGGAGTTAAAAGGAGACTCTGCTCGCAGGGTACCATCGCCTTTCAGTAATACTTTCGCTTTGCTTAACTCTTTCCCGTTCACGCTCAGTAAAATCGGACGAATTCGTCTGATGACGTCATAATCGGATAAAATCGTCGGATCTCATCGAAAAGCCACGAAAATCGATAACTAGCCTTCGGAAGAAATAAACCAATCACTGGCTTCGTTTCAGAATCGCCGAGTAATTATTGACTCTGTTTTTGACCGGCGACTCCGAAAAATTTCGTTGGAGCGTGACGCTCAAAAATGGCGTCTCAACCAAAGCAAGCAAGAGCCTTTAATTTTGATATTGACAGAGAGGAAATGCTTTCTTTTATCATGGATGATGCCCTTAGTGATGATAGCAGCTGTGGAGGGATTTCTAGTTCAGAAGAATCGGATTTGAACCGAGAAATACTCGCTGAAAGTGAAGAATCGAGGTGAGTGAAAACTGTCACGAAGCGTGTTTACGAATGATCACATTTAGATTCATGTAAAACCTAAAAAAAATCACATTTATAACACCACATAGACAACCAGAACAGTGTTTTTGCAACAGTCATATACTTATTCATAAATTTCTGACAATCTCTTGCCATAGAATTAATTTTTTTACGAATAAAATTTTCGTTGAAGCGGTTAGCACTTCTTTGGCAAATCGGTTTCCATGGCAATTTAGATGCTGTTTTTAAATTTGATATTATCGTGGCTTATACTCTGCTCGTTTTATACATTGTATGCCAAATCTCATCTAGAATCTCTTTTTGACTTTTCAGCTTTTAATTTTGATTGAATTTCTTAAGAAAAGATTAGAAATTTTAACATATTTTGTTTTATTTACCAAATGCTTTTGAAGAACTTGATCGATGCAAATCTTTTACTTTTCATAATCTGGTGTTATTTTCCTTTTCTTTATTGATTTTTCTATTTATCATCTTTTCTAAGAAGTCTATTAGACCATAAAATATAAAGTCAAATGGCTTATTTTATTGAAAATAAGTTGAACTAATACTTTACTATTGAATTTTCAACAGTAATGATCATGAGGAGGAACAACAGGAGACCGATTCACCACCACCAGACTCAGATCCCTCATCAGGTGAGGAAAGTGATCCAGACTTCAATGTTCCCCTTTCTGCTGTGCATTCTTGTAGACCTGTTAGAGCTGGTGCTGTTGGACGAGCCGGTGCTGTTGGACGAGCCGGTGCTGTTAGACTAGCTGGTGTTGTTAGACGAGCCGGTGCTGTTGGAAGAGCTAGTGCTGTTGGTAGAGGAGTTGGTGTTGGCAGGCCCCGTGGTGCTGGTAGAAGAGTTGGTGTTGGCAGGGCTCGTGGTCAAAGAAATGTCGGGAGAGGTGCTGTTGGAGTTCAGAATGCTGCTCAACAAGGGGAAAAAAGCTATAACCACCCAGATACTAGCAATATATTACCACCCTTTGCACCTAGACGGCCACCTGGCTTACACTCAGACCAGCCATATCTGAGAAACACTTTAACCACAGCCATTGAATTTTTCCAGCTGTTTTTTACAACTGATATGACAAATGATATATGTATGCATACTAACAGCTATGCATATCTAAAGATAGCAGCTACTGGAGTACAACAGTCTTACACTAGGCCAGATGGTAGCTGGCTGGATACAAATCCAGAAGAAATCAGGAAGCTAATAGCTGTCCTCATCTATTTTGGTCTTGTCAAAGCTAGTACTTTTGACAGATATTGGAGCACAAAGACACTCTATCATGGTCTTTGGGCCAGTAGTATAGGGAATGGGGGTTCCAGCGCAATCTCAACACGGGGTACGACCCGCGTCAAAAATCCACCTACGGACGACCCCCACTCCAAGTGTGGTTGAGGGCAACAGCGCACTTAAATATGTTAGTCTATATATGGAGTGCGAAGAATGTAAGAAGTTCGTTAACGACTTTTGCATAATTTGTCTAAGACCTAAAGTTATCGTACCTAAGCCCAAGGGTTTCTGGTGTTGTGGTAAGAAAATGCAAATAGAAGACGACACGTCAGCACAGTGTTACGAATGTGGTAAGAATATTCGTAATGCCGTACCAAATGCTACCAGAGAGCAGTATTACGCCAATGGAGGTCGTAAGAAAACGCCATATAAGAGAATAAAATACTTCAGGGACTGGATGAGTCATATCCAAGGTTTACATCCGGTATATTTAAGCGACGAAGTAAAGAAGAAAATCATAGACCATTTAGAAGAGCCAACCCCGCAAAGTCTACGGAAAACGCTGAAAAAATTAAAACTAGGGAAATATTACAAAGCTATTCCCTATCTTTTGTCTGAAATTACCGGTAACTCTATTCCCGAAGTTTCTGATATGAGCAGAGCCGAGTGGATGTTTTGTCGGCTGGATAAGGATATTCCTTATTATCCTGACGTAATTTACGAAATATTTTACAAAATAGACCCCAACCACCCCCTCTTGAGATGGATTCCAAGAAGATAGTGGAATTAGCATAAATCTTATGGCATAAGATTACGCGTAATTTCCAGACTGTCGTTCGATATGTAAACGAAATCCTGTCACGCTCTTTTCAAAGTAAATATTTACTGAGCAAGCTTTCTTTGAAGCTCTTCTTTCGCTTCCTGGTAGATCTTTTTGCGAGATTCCTCGGAAAGATCTTTTACGACTGTTTTTTTATTCCTTATGTCCGTCTTTAATTTCTCATACTTTTCCTCTTCGGTCAGAATAAGCGAGAATTCTACGTCGTCTATCTTTCTGTCACGCAGAGCCTTTGAGACAAGATCGGTAATTGTATTTACTTTAGCCCTTGACAGAGCTATTGTCGTGTCATGCTTGGATATCTTGCTTGACAACTGTTTCATAATACCCGTAGCAACAGCCAAAATAATACCACAGGCTGCCCCAACGCCGGCCAAAGGAACTCCAACGATTATTCCCGGTCCGGTAAGCGAAGTAGCGACGCCGGAGCCCGTTAACACAACGGATATGGATCCTGAAGTTATCGCAACCTTATGTAGCGTACTCCGGGCTCTGACGTACTTTTTTCGGACTTTTTCGTAGTGTTTTGCCTGCCCTTCCAAGTAAGCCAAGATTAAGTTCGCTTTATTCAAACGAAAGTTTTCAGCGTTTAGTTCGTTAGGTGTAGTATAGGGAACATCTGGGTACAACTTAGGTGCTGATGGTATAACATCCATTATATATACTAATGTACGACGCTTTTGGGAATGATATACAGGAGCAGCCACATCACGACAACCGGGATTACTGGAATTGGAGAGCATTTAGGAAGATGTTTCCGCATGCAGACCCTAGTAAGTTCGAAAGAAGGCCCGATGGTATTTACTATAACGGCTCTAGGATGTACAGCAATGCGGACTTGGAGCCAAAGCATCCTAAGATTTTACAACCAAAACCCGAGCATAAAGAAAGGCAACCTAATTTTCCAGAAAATCTATTGCCGGCAACCCAGAATTACCCATTTTACGACAACAAAGGTGGAGCGAATGACTTTGCTAAGATGGTTACCTCCTTAGAAATCCCCGTGGGTCCTACGACTTTCAAGACAAAGGTCAGAGACATCTTTAGAGAAACTGCCATGAAACATACCTCAGGGAAAGAATCCAGAGAATGGTTATCAGGTCCCAACATGCGGTATTGGCCGCAGCAGTTAAACTTTGCCGTCTGGGCTGCTACTAAAGGATGCGGTATAGCCGCGGATATGTTCCATATTCCTTTCCTGCGATTTCATGTTGCTTTTACTATTCGTAGGATATTGTTTGAGTTAGGAGCGCCGCTTCCTAGTGACACTATCTTTAACCCGAAGGATAACAAATATGACAAAGTCGCATGGGAGCGATTAAGGAATGAGTTTAAGCTTACCAACCCCGATTTTCGTAACAAAGAGGGTACCGCCCATGGTTTAGGAGAGACTTACACCTATGCTTCGTATGTTGGTGCCAGCATAGAAACGCCGGGCATGGGGTATCCTAGCTCTTACGAATTCTCGGACTTAGGAGGCAGCGGAACGAAGGGTAATTTAATTTACTACATAGAAAGCAAAGAAAAGTATCCTTGGGCGCCTTTCTTTGCCGCAAAGGGCATTGGACTGAAAAACCTAGCAAGGATTAATCGAAGCATCGAAGCCTTTGTTTACGGCATTCTAGGGGCCCAGGTTAGCACTCGCAGCCCCATCGTAGATGCCTCCGGTGCGTCACAGGAAACGCAACAAGTATTCCTTGTCCTCTTCGAAAGCGCTGTTATCGAGAATGAGATCTCTAAGTCGGTGCAGAGATATCAACTTGCAGTGCAGCAGTCTAAAGTGCGACTGGATTACGCTTTGTCACCTGGTTGTTGGTTAATGCCAAGTAATTTGGTTATTAACGCCAATTCCGTCGTGGGTTATAACAACAAACTTCAGCGAGCAACCAAGGATATGAAGTTTGGGGTGAATGACGTGAACTCTGACACTCTTAGAAGCATCCCCCATTTCGTGGAGAAGCCTAAGAAGGAGCACGTAGAAAAGCCCACACCAAAGAACGTAAAGAAGAAGCCCAAAAAGAAGGTCCTGCCTGCGATACCTGAGGAATATGACCATAACTTACTAAAAGCCGGCTTAACAGTCGCAAGCATTGGTCTGAGCTATTATATATGGCGATGAACAACCCCTACGTAGCTGGAGTAGATTGTATCTATACGACTTACGCAGGCGAGAAAAAATACGACCAGGCATCTTGGGTTGATGTCACGGGCATGTCCGTGAATTTGAACTACTCAGGAAAGAAATTGATCCTTTGTAGTATTTGCATTGGCACGAGTAGTCACGCCAACGTCGGCTTTAGGTTCCTGGATGAGAATGGCATACTGCAGCCTATGCGCGCGAAGACGAACAACAGGGAGCCTGCGCATTTCTCCGTAGAGCCCAACCCCGGCAGCGCCGAAAATCTATCGGTTTGGACTTTCCACATGGTCGCCGATTGCCATGGGAAGGTAAAGCTGCAAATGCGCGTAGATGACACCGGGAGCGTTTGCATAAATAGCATAGAAAATCAGAGAGATACGGTTTATAATCACAAGACCATTAGCACTCTTACGGTGCTTAGTCTCTAGAAGCAAACTATGTTTGCTGAAATATATGAACCCACACGCGAAGGAAGATTGGTTTCTACATTTTTTGGAGGAGAAGGACTACTTAGAACAGCATTGGCATGACACCGGGCTGTGGGTGAAGGTTGGGGGCCTGGGATTGATCATGTGTACTATTAGCATTTCGACGGGGTATTCGTGTAATGTCGGGTTTAGGATCGTTGATGAGAATAACCATCCATTACTACCCTACAGAAAAAAAGATAACGACAGGAACCCAGCCCATTTCTCGTCGGAACCCCCTCCAAGAAGCGGAGAAGACTTAACGCCGGTAACTTTTCACATGATAGCCAATTGCCAATATGCGAAGTTACAAGTTCTTCCCAACGACGTTGCCTACCTTCGGATAAATGCCGCCCCGTCAAGAGATTCCCCGACGGATGCCACTTGGAATCATAAGACCATTAGCACCATGAGTGTGCTGCCGCTAGTTCCGCATTATCAAGGCGGCGCGAATACTATCTTTACTTATCCCCAGTCGAGGATGCCTCGGATGCCCGACGACGATAAGCCCCCAGTAATATATAAAGACAAGATTAAGCCTTCATCTTCTTCAGGAGTACCACTCCAATAGCGACGACCAAGATCCAAATGTTATTCCCCACAAACTTTAGCAGTTCTCCGCCGGCCCTAAGTGCCAAGGAAACAACCGAACCCAGCAGCCCAGGAAGACCGGCTGCCATCTTTTTTCCCAAGTCCGTTAGTCCCTTACCTAACTTGCTTACGCCCGCGCCCGTAGCCTTAAGCGCGGATAGGATAACTCCTACTACGGTGCTAATAGCAACCGCAAATGCCAGCGGAATACCATACTTCACCAGAGCTCTTTTTACCTTTTCCTTGGTGGTAAGCCCCAGCTCCTTTTCCAGCTTTTCCTTTTGAGCTCGTAATTCCGCAAGGCGTATTTCAAGTGTTTCTACTTCCTTTTGGGCTGCCTCCCTTTCTTCCTCGGTACGAGTTTGGTCCTCGATTACTTCTTGCTGCCGCTCTATTTGCCCCTCCAGGTCCTCAATGGCCTGATCTCTTTGCCGGATTTGTTCCTCCTTGGTGTTAATTTCAGCCATTAACCGTCGCCGTTCCACTAAAGAGCCGGCTATGGTGGTTTGCAGGTTATCGGTATCGTCTTTAATTAAGTCTAACTCCTGCAGGGCGAGATTAAGAGCCCTTTGAGTTTGATTTCTTTCGCGTCGAATTTGGGTTCTTTGGTCTACCAGCTCCCTTATTTCTTGATTTTTAAATTCGACTTCCCTCCTATGTGCGTCGACAAGCCGTTGGTTTTGCTTCATGTATTCTTCCTCCCTTTCTTCCAACGTTTCCCGCAGTGCTTCCACTGAGGTGCCAGAGCTTTGGGCTTCTCCTAAGTCCTCCCGTGCTTTGTCTAATTCGCGCAGGGCCTGATCCACCTGATTTCCTATTTCTTTTATTCTTTCATCTTGATGGGCGGACTTCTTTTCAGCATCGGCAAGTAGCTGACCTTGCTTTGCATATTCTACATCTTTTTCTCTTAACTCCCTTTGCAGATCCGCGGCACGTTTTTCCGCGTTGGTCCTTTCGGTTAAGTTGTGCAGCCTTTCTAACAGGCTTCTAGTAGCACGCTGAAAGCCTCTTAATCTCAAGACGTCACCCCTAACGTTGCCCTCCTCATCAAAGAGGTTTTGCGGTTTTGTCCAGCGGTCTTTGTCGGGAAATCTTAAGTCTTGGACGCTTATGAGGACTTTGTTTCCCTTTTCCGTGAGCTTTACGTCGTCAGCATCAAAGTTGTCGTAGCGCAGCTCTAGCTCTTGCGTCGCCCACTCTATGGTTTCCCGTGCGGCTGCTTCCGGCTCGCCCATGTTTTGAAGCTCTATGTGCTCACGCGGAAACGTGTACTCGCGTGCTTTGGGATGTCTTAAGGCCTTTGCAATCCTATCCCTTAGGGAATCGTCGACTTGTTGGGTGGGAAGCAGCGGTTCTTCGTCACCGTCGTTAATGTCAGCCTGACCTTCCTCAGTGGTGGGATCAAAGTCGGGGTCTGTTCCTTCTACTTCCATTATATATGATAAGCTCAAAGTTAAGTCCCAACGTATTACCTAAGCAGGTTGGCGGACTGAAAGCAGAACGCACCTTTCACCGGGTCACCTTTACACCCAGCAGCGCAAAGCCAGGGGAAACCCTGTACGTAGGCGTGCCCCGCCTAACGGATAACCTAGTATTGGTTCCTGGTACCTTGGCTTTAAGGTTTGACCTAGCAATACAACCAACCACCAAGGACAAGCGCTATACCGTCAATAACGTGGGTAGGAACCTCGTTTCTAAGATGAGAATCAAGTTCGCAGGGGAATCCCTCTTGGATTTGAATAGGTACGACCTGTACACCACGTATAAGGATCTGTGGCTAACAGCCTTTGACCGTGCACAAAAGATAGAGCAGGGAATTGGAAGCGTTATTCTTCGTAAGCTTCGCAGCGATACTAACCCCGCGCCTACGGACTCCAGTGGAGCAACCGCAGTAGCAGACGCAACAAGGGTAAAGACCGCCTATGGTAGCAAGTACGTTATCCCTTTGGATTTCGAAGTAATTACGAGTCATGGTGTGTACTACCCCAGGCAGTTATCCGAGTTACAGTTTGAAGTAACCTTGGCGGACACTACGAACGTCATAGGAGGAATGGACAGCGCAATTAGCGGAGCCGTGGATCCCTATTCTATCACCAACTTAGAGCTACAGTACGAAACGGTGTACAGCGAAGAGCTGGCCCGTAGCGCTGGCATGGAGTACAGCTCTGGCAAGGCATTCCTTTACGACCACGTAGTGATGTATAAGACATTTAGCTTCTTGGATAAGACGGATGAGGTTATCAACCAAAGCATTAACCTCCCCCGAAGAAGTCTCACGGGGCTAATGCTGGTGTTTGCCAAACCCTACGAAGCCGGCAAGCGCAACTCCGAAGCCTTTCATAACCCCAACATTACTAACGTCGGCGTGAATATCAACGGAGTCCCAAACAAGGTTTACTCCCAGGGGATAAAGCCCGCAGACGTGTACAGGGAGGCAATGCGCAAGTTTGGCGACCAAATTAGCCCCGAGGAATTCTTTAATGATAAGTACGCGCTGTGGATTGATATGCGCACCATTAACGACGAAGACCTACATGGTCAGGGTTTACGTCTAGTAAATACGCAGGATGGCATAACATTGGAGATCAAACGCACCAAGAACGCCAGTGCGGGCGACGGTGATAGGATAAACTGCTACGTCTTCGTCGTGTCTGACGCGCAACTGAGCGTAGAAATGAATCAGCTAAAGAGCGTTGCATATTAATGTTAAAATATTTCTTAAATATACAATGCTTCGCGTATTTGAAAACAACGACACCAAACTGCAATGCATAGTGCAAGGCGAAACTTCGTACTTCAAAGCAAAGGAGGTGGCTTTGGCGTTGGGCTATGAGCGCCCTAGAGATGCAATTAGAGCACACGTATCTGAGAAATACCAGAAAAAATGGGTTGATCTACAAGGGGCTGCGAATCACCGCTCCTTTACTACGCAACCAAATGCCGTGTTTATATCCGAACCTGGTTTGTACGAACTGATATTTAGCTCCAAACTACCCAAAGCTGTGGAGTTTCGTGATTGGGTCTTTGAGGAAGTCCTACCCGCGCTAAGGAAAACGGGTAAATATGCAATAGAAAGGCGGTTTGGCGGCCCAAACAAGTTAGTATTCAAGATCGAAAATGAAGCCGACCTACACGCGAAGGTCGTCGACTACACACGTAGGTTTTACCCCGATTTCATCATAGCGCCGGGTCTTGGCGAACTTCAAGATTCAGACAGCAAGCGAATAACCTGCTGGCGAAAAGGCTACCAAGCCGGTCAACCCGACCTTTTAATCCTAAATGCGCATAAGAAATACCGCGGGTTGTGTATTGAGTTGAAAACCCCAAAAGGAAACGGCGTCTTATCCGCGAAGCAATCTAAGAAAATCTCACAGCTTGACGTAAATGGTTACCTAACGATGGTTAGCAACGATTACGACATTATCTGCCGTGCCCTGATGGATTACGCGGATGGCATTCGTATTCCCTGTAAGGGCTGTGTAAAGCGGTTTAAGTCCTACGCCACTTTGAAAACGCACCTAAAGATATTCCATAGGTATAATGAAGCTCAGCTTGACTCACTGGCGTGATCTTGTCCACGGTAAAGCATACGAAATAAAAAATTACGTCGTCTTCGAAGACATCGACCGTTTACGGTTAGTCCTCAAAGACTTAGAAGGCAAGGAATATTCCCTTTGGGCGCCGGATTGCGTGCGGTACGTAATTCAGGGCGAGGAATTCACCCACTTACGCAGCCATGGTAAGAAGAATGGGAGGTGGGAGTTCGACATTGAAAGGAGAGTCACTCCATCTCCTCTTTGTAGTTAAGTGCGTCTGCTAAAGTCCGCTGCGCTTTAGGATCCGCGGAGCACCAATGCCCCACAAAGGATCCTTCGGGGAATACCCTGTCGCAATGAAGGCAGGTGTATTTTTTACGCGGTTTTGGGGGCGTAATGCAGTCGGCAGGTAGTTCGCAAGTAATACAGTCCATATATTGAAAGGGTAATTAGAATGCCTCCCAGAAAGGCAGCTGCGTAGGCTAGCATATACCTTTAAAAGGGGTCCTTATATTTATTAATGTTTCTTCTTTTATTCTTAATAAACAATCAAAGAATATTAATAAATATAAGAGTGCATTTTGAGACTCTTTGCGCAAACCTACTTTACTTACGGGCTTTCCTTACCTCCATGTTTTGAGCATGCCAATCATCAAAACGATCCAAGTACTCCTTAAAACCGCGGGGATGATGTTGCGGGCACAAACACTGCCAGATATGATCATCTCCTTTCCTTAAGCCGCCACACGCGTCACAGGGCGCACTCCAATACTCTGCGTTCTCCCAGCGCGTACCTTCGGCGCGGTCGAACTCCGTAAAGCGTTGGTCTATTTCTTTCTTACGAAGAGTTAACTTCCTTATGGTTTCCGGTGGGCAACATCTCGCAGCGATATCACCATGCTCCTCGCATACGACGTCCAAATCATAATTACCACGACATCTATGTTGATGCCACGCGTCGGTTAAGAGCTCCCCGCAGCGCGCACACACATCCTTTAAACACACCCTATTTTCTTGGTGGTATTGCAACATTTGGGGCGTGCTAAATAGCCGATTGCAATCAGCACAGCGTCTTTCCTTAGACTTCAAACAAACCCTTCCTTCCACGTGATATCGCAGCGCCTGTTTACTGCTAAACTGCCGGCTGCAAGTGCCACAGGTGGTGACGTTATCCACCTCTTTAAAACATACCTTCTTTTTTTGGTGATATTGCAAAGCCTGTTTGCTACTGAACTCCCTGTCGCAATCCTTACACTTCATTATATAATAAGAATTTATTAAGCCTTATAAGGGATACTTAATAAAGTCCTGCACGCTTTCTTTTGCCCAACCGGCCATCGTCAAAAGCGCACCAAACCTCTCCGCGCGCTTCAGACCGCACATTTCATCATACAATTCCTGCACGCGCTCTTTCAGCCGATCGATCTCCTCCCTTTGCATTTCTATGGTGTCTCTTTTATCTTTTGCGTCGGCGACAATCCTTCTTACTGCGTCCACTGGGTCCATCGTATATATAATGGATCCGAACCATATTCCCTGCAATGCTCTGATAGTAGGACCCACCGGCTGCGGAAAGACCCAATTCGTCGTGGAGCAGCTATTAGGACCCTTTAGATACCGCTTTGACTACATAGTGCTGCTTTGCCCCACCTACGTGAATAACCGCACCTGGACGGGCGTAGGCGCGCAAGATGATGACTTCTTCGTAGATATCTTAGACCCCAACGAGTTATCCAGCCACCTTAAGTTTTGGCACAAACAATTCCCTAAAGATACACAGACACTCCTCATACTGGATGACATTGCCTGTGGGGACGACGTAAAAAGGCGCACTTCCGAGCTCGTTAAACTCGCCTTTAGCGGCAGACACGACAATATTAGCGTTTGGTTGCTTTCCCAGCAGCTTACCAGTGTCTCTAAGCCCTTCAGGGAAAACATAGGTTCACTTGTCGTATTTTATACGCCGAGCAAGTCTGACCTGGAAACCATCTTAAGCGACTACGGCGGTGAGATATCCAAGGAACAGTTACACGAATACATGCGGCACCTAAAAACGCACCAACATTCCAAGATGATCTTCTCTTTGAGGTTTCCGTATTCCATTAACATATATGGAGATTGAGCAGCTCTTAGATGAAGTCCCCACACAGTTAGATGAAAGTAACCTTAAGGAACAACTTAACATCCTTGTGTCTTCGGGGAAGTGCAAAGAAATGATAGGTAAGGAACTTACCCATGAGCAAGTTAATAAGCTGTCGGAAGAGGAAGTCAAGAAGTTCCATAAGAGGTATGAGGCTGCCCTTGCAAGTAAGACCACGGACGCCGTAGCAGATTCCGCTATCCGACTTGCGACTAAATTGCTTGGACTTGCACTGCCTATAGACGACGTGGAGCAACTCCAGAAGGACATAAGAGATGACTATGTCATATCCCAAGAACTTAAGATAACCTGCGGGTGGTTGTCTTTGAAGTGCGGTAAGTTAATGGCAGTCGCCTCTGCGGCACTTCACGTAGCTCAGCACGTTAACTTGAAGGAGGTACTAGGTTCCTTCGGAACATCTTGGAAGGACTTCAAGAAGGACAGAGAAGTCGAAAAGGTCTTCCAGGCGGCACTTGCTGATGATCAAGTCGCCTCAAGTCCTTCTTAAGTACTTACTTAAGTTATCCTCAAGTACCTAGTTAAGTCATCCCTAAGTACTTAGTCAAGTCGCCTCAAGTACTTAGTCAAGTCGTTGTCAAGTCGCCTCAAGTACTTAGTCAAGTCGCCGTTAAGTCATTATTAAGTCGTCCGTAAGTCATTGTCAAGTCGTCATCAAGTTACTTGTCAAGTCCCTTAATATAAGATGAGTGAACCAGAGGTAGAGCAGCCCGAGCAAAAGATTACCAAGGCTAAATCTCCAGGCAGAGTCGCCGCGGGAAAGAAGCTCGCAGAGATGAACAGGAAGAACAAAGCCAAAAAAGAAGAAAAGGTGGAGGAAAAAGAAGAGGAATCCTTTATTAATCCAGGCTACGTCATCGGCGCGTTAGGAGTCATCATAGCAGCAGGTAGCCTCTACTTACAATGGCGGGCTACAAAGCCAAAAGTAAAGTGGGAGGTCGCAACATATCGCGCACCTGCGGAGCCGCCCGTGAGAAAAAGCGAAATCCCTGAAATGGAGTAGATTTATCACCCGTGGCGACCTAGATTTTCCTTCTCGCTTTGTAATATAATGTCGACTGCGTTGTTGAAAACTGTTGAAGAAGCAGCTATTATTACTTCCATCGTTGCGGGTATTGGTTGGGTAGGTAAGAAAGTGCTCAAAGAAGACTTTACTGAAGACCCAAGCAAGAGCTTCGCTAATTTTGCTAAGATGACGGCTGCCGTTGGCGGGGCTATCATGGTAAAGGATTACCTACGAAAGGAAAAGTACCTGCCGACGACGTAAGCTTTGCTTGCGTCTAATATATATGGCTAGCGTGGTCGTAGGTGGAGTTATTGCAGCTTTAGCATTCACTGGAGCTAATTATGGTGGTCAGTATTTAGATAGATTAGTTAGAGGCGACAAAAGCGGAGATTTAGCCGCCGAAAGGAAGAGACACGACTTAGCGCTGGAGAAATATCAGCGAGACGTGGCGGCTTGGAATGAAAAAAGACAAGCTTACAGGGATTGGTTGGACAAGAACTACCAAGACAAAATGCAGGCGGATAAGAACTTTGAAAATACAGACTACGCCTTTAAGCTTTATGCGCAGGCGCACCCCGCGGCATTAACGGGGTTAAGAAAGCCTCAGTTCAAGAATTACTACCAGCCTTCTAAGAAACAAAAAGACAATGAATTGGTCTTTGTAGGAGTCGCAGGGCTGGCGGGAGGCGTGGCCTTGGCTTATCTGCTCTGAGCGCAGCTCAGATCACTAGAAGGGGACTTGTCCCCTGTAATATATGATCGTCTTTTTGGAAAGCGACAAGAATGACTTTACCACTTACTTGAATCCTCCCATCAAAGCCCATAAGGTTAGGCTGGTTAGTTGCTCTTTGTACAATTCTTGGTATAATTTAGTCAATGCCTTGGTCACTGAGCATAAAGGCGGCGGCAATTATCAAGGCGTAATGCTGCCCGATGGACATTACACACCAATCACCCTTGCTAAGGAGCTCGCCAAGCGCGGTTATACTCTCACCACGGGATTGCCGCACGAAATGACCCTCAAACATAATATGCCAAACTATTCAGTAACTTTTGGAAAGCTTGACCCATTGGGATCTTTATTATGTGCCTCGGGCAAGACAATTACCGACACAGCCATACCTGTGAAATGGAAAGTCGCATCCTCTTACGAAGTCTATTGCGACTTGGTCCATAGTTACAACAATGGAGAAAAGTCTTCTCTTATGTCCAAGTTTCTACCCAAAGGTAATCCATTTGACTCAGAAGAATACACTCCCATTTCTTTGAGCTATGACTTGTCTAATTTGGTAGAAAGCATAAACATCACCATTAAGGTGGACGGAAAGACGGTGGATTTCAACGGACGTAAGATCAATCTTGTTTTGGAATTCATATAATGGGCCGCCTGGAGGACAAACTTAAAAGGATTTACTATGGGCCCGAAGGCTATTGGAAAGGAGCGTCGGCTGTTAAGAAACTCGCGACCGCGGCCAGGGTATCAGAAGAAACGGCTAAGAACTGGTTAAGAAAACAAACCATCTGGCAGGTTTATCTTCCTGTGCCCAAGTACATTCCCAGGCCCAGCTTTACCGTAAATACCCCTAATGAAGTTCATCAGGCGGATTTGCTTTTCTTACCGCACGATAAGGTGAGAAAAAAGACCTATAGATACGCTTTGACCGTAGTTGATATCGCAAGCAGATACAAGGACGCCGAACCCATAACCAGCAAGGATTCTGGGGAAGTCGCAGAAGCCCTAGGTAGGATTTATAAGCGCGTCTTGAAATGGCCTAAGCTGCTGCAAGTGGATGCGGGGACGGAGTTCATGGGCGTGGTAACTAAGACCCTGAAAGACCACGACACTAAGATTAGGAGAGCCGAAGCTGAGTACCACAGGGGTCAGAGCATTGTTGAAAGATTCAATAAAACCCTTGCTGAGCGTCTCTTTGGGTACCAGTATTGGAAAGAGCTGGAAAATCCCTCCAAACGCAACAGGGAATGGACCCAGAGGCTCCCCCAGGTCGTCGCGGCTTTGAACAACGAGGCGGCCAGGGCTACGGGAATAAAACCCAAGGATGCCATAAAAAAGAAACACGTGGAACACAAGTCCTACGTCAGAAGTTCGAGGGCGGTCTTCCCCCATGAAAAAAAATTAGGTAATGTCACAGTCCGATATCTCTACGGACCGGGTGAATTAGAAGGAGGATCCAAAAGAGCTACGGATCCTAATTGGTCTTTGGAAACTTACCAGATCCGAAGCGTAATAGCTAAGAAGGGTCAGCCCATCTTGTATTATCTTCACGATGGCCCCACACGTGGGTTCGTCATGGAAGAACTGCTTATCGTGTGATGTCCGAATGCTATCGTATGCACTCCGTCATCACACATCCATCGCTTACCGTCAAATGCAGACAGTGACACCTTCTCCTGCGTGACGTTATGTATCTGATGACCATAGCTGCGCAGGCTGTTCATCTTATGCCGCTGTTCCTTGCGTGTTCGTAATACGTTGAGGTAGGACTCGTGCGTAATGTCCTTCTTAACCACGTACTTTTTTACGCCTTTAGCTTTCTTTTCTACGCCGTCTAACTTTAGCACGCTGTACATCTTTGGTTTCAGACCCACGTACTCTACTATGGGTTTTCCTAACATTTCGTCTTTCATCTTCCCAATTACCTTCTTATTCTTCGCAGAGTAAAGGAAGTGCTCCTTCGGGTAACCGCTGGTGTCGTACTCGTCTATGTCGGGGAGGCAGTCTTTGTAAACGTCTTCCGTTTGCACTTCTAGAATTAGGGAGTCGGTGTCTGTGTATAGGAGGCGACAGCGGTCTCCGTACTTTGGCTTAAGCTTATCGTAGTAGAACTCGTACATAAGCAGCTTCGATAGATCCAGCACCGTAAAGCCTGTGTAAACGGGCTTGTTTAGTAAGAGGTTTGCCCTTTTCATGTGAATCACGTAGAAGTTCAGCATTTCTACGTATCTAACGAAGCCTGGCTGTGACACGTATGCTTCTGCTTCCTCTTTGGTGCTGACTATTTTTACGCTTACGCGCTTGCGGATGTTCTCCATTGTCTTTCCGAACACGCTGTTGTTCATCAGTTTGAAGAGGTTTTTCTCGAAGTCATTTTTCGCTGCGGTACGCTTTTGCGTGTTAAAGTCAATGTAGGGGCGCATCCAGGGTTCCTGCGTGAATTTTAGGACTCTGTGGATCTTCTCTACGCGCATTCCGTGTCGCACGTAGAACTGCAGGTTGCGGTAATGTACCACATACTTCTTCTTATCCATCAGGTTCATAGTTAGTTTCCTGTACGGTTTGTAACCAGGGCACATTTGCTTTTGCAGCGGACTTAGCTGCTTAAATGGTATCTCTATCGCTTCTGGTGCTAAGGGGAACTCATTGTGTTCGTCGTGCAGGCGCTCTGGGTACTCCAGATCCACTTCTAAAACGTAACCCTTGTCTTCCTCCTTTCCTACCTGCATGTAGAAGTCTATCGGCTTCACTGGATCCCATTCGAAGTCTCTCACAGGTAGGTACTGTGACATTGCCCAACCATAAAGGTTATTCGCATCCAGATAGTAAATGTATGTGGTTGGTTTCTCTGGGTCGTGCTCTACTAAGGGGTTGTTTGCGCGGGCGTAACGTCGGCTGGGTCCGCATACGCCGCCACGAATACCGTCTTCCATAAACCGATACATGTCGTACTCCGTTAGGAGATCCAACTGCGCATTTGTCTTCTTTAACAAAGCACTCCAGCTGAGCCCAGGAGCCGTGTAGAAATTAGCGGGATCCAATCCGTAATATTCCATAGCCATCTTTCTGAAGCTTTGGAAAACATCTGCAAGCAGCACTACGTCAGACCTTAGGTAGATGTCGTGGTAGTCCCCCATGTTCTCACAGGAGTACTTTTCCCACACGTCTAACGCATGCTGGTACTCCTCATCCTTTATACCGGACTCGTTTAGGGTGCTGTAGAAGCGATCTTTGGGTGGTAGGGACTCTTTGAATCGATCCCAGGAATCCATGTATTCATATGGGTAGACTCCTTTCCTTTCCGCGCCATATTGACTGGAAATGGGAAAGTTGGTGTTATACTTTACGAGGTTTGCTAAGGAGTCCGCCATAAACTGCTGCGAATCTAAGAACTTTAGCTTACCCACAGTTACGGACATGTAGCGCTCTTTGTTGTTGGGTATGCATTTGACGTTGGAGCCGTCTGTTCCTTGTAGTAGCAAATGGGAGTCGTAACCGCGGAGGTTGTGAAAGAACACCGGAATCTCCATGTCTGGATTTACTTTGAAGTTTATATTGCATTTCCAATGAGCCGCTCCTCTGTATTTACCCGTGATGTGGCAGTGATCCCTAACCTTATCCACATAGAAATCCTCAACAAATGCTTTGTGGCAGTGAATGCAGTGCGTGGAGGGCTTTCCCGGCTTCTCACCTTTCTTAGCATACTTCCCGCATTTAAAATGAGCTTCTCCTAGATACTTTCCATCTTCATCCCACGCTTTCTTGGCTCGTCTTCCAAACTGAAGAAGCGTATGTTGACAAATGTGGCATTTTTTTGCCTTGTTAAAAGCCTCCTGGTTCTCTTTGGTAAATTCCATCTTCTTTGGACGTCTTAATTGTTCTCTAATCTCCCCCTCCTCTTCTCGCAATGCTTCTAGAAACTCATTAGCTGCGTTCTTACCTCGGTAAATCACAGGAGGGTTTGCTTTACCGTCTGATCTGACTACTATGTAACCAAAGGAGCAGATCTCGTGTAATCCTACCTTATTCGTGGCACCACGTTTCTGCTCTTCCTTAGTTATCAACGCTTCGAAGTCTGCATATATCACGTAAGGCACTTGCATCTGCTTTTGATGGTCTGCGTATGAAAGCTCTTTGTTGGTGGGTATCTGGATCCGTTGCGCCACTTCTTCGACTCCGCGGCAGATCTCATCGTGTTTCTTTAGGGCATTTAAGGATGTAAATGACAGCAAGCAGCAGTCACAGAAGTACTTTTTGCCTTTGTGCTTAGTATGTCTGTAGAATAGTCTGCTAATGTGTTTAACCCATGAGTAGTGTCCGCCGTGGTAGAATAAATGTACGCGCTCTCCTTTACTTTTTGACAGAACTAACGGTACTATCGTCTGCTCTCTGACTCCGTAAACGTTAATTGCTAGATCGTTTATTTCCTCAAATATGGGGATGTCTATCAACTGCATGGGAAATTCCACACCATCCCACTCTAAATCATCTGTGGGATACTTACTTGTCCTACAGGGATCCTTCTCTGCTGGATACAGTGCAGACCTGATTGCCCACATAAAGCATCGATTGTCTTCATTCTTCACGTTTACAATAGCCTTCTTCCTTTCTACCCACGTTGGTAGCGGTACGTAACTCCCCCCTCGTATGGGTACGTACCTGGCTATACTTATCTCTATTCCTTCAACCTCCTCTACTGTCCAACCCGATCCTTCTTTCGTGTAGTTAGACAGCGACTCCATTATTGCTTCTAAGGCTTCATTGAGTGACCTATCCAGATTCGTGGATTCTAATATCACTAACGACTTTGATCGCAACATTGCTGTCGTCATTACCTCGTCTTTTGACAAACTTACTTCTACCATTATGCTCGCTTTCAGGGCTCCTAATTCTTCTATACCTTTTCGGAGAGTCCTTTTAACCTTCCTTTCTGACTGACGCCAAAACTGTCTAACGTCTATCTCACCGTTACCGGGTATTGACACCGTGCTGAAGTTGCTTTGGGATTCCATCTATATAATAGGAAATATTTTATACCTAATACCAAGCACTTTTTAGGTCGTCGTAGTCGTACTCACAGTCCTGACAATGCCAAAACAATTTAACCTTAGTCTCAAACTTCTTACCACATCCACAATCATAACTGCTCATACACTTCGTCTTCATTTTCAAATGCTTTTTCAAATCCGCTTCTTTCTTAAAAGTTCTCTTACATTCTTCGCACTCCATATATAGACTAACATATTTAAGTGCGCTGTTGCCCTCAACCACACTTGGAGTAGGGGTCGTCCGTAGGTGGATTTTTGACGCGGGTCTTACCCCGTGTTGAGATTGCGCTGGAACCCCCATTCCCTATACTACTGGGCCAGAGCCTTTATGCCTATCAACAGATTCAAAGCTCTTATGGCTATGCTCCATGTTGTCCACCCCGCAGCTGAGGCCCCTGGTAACAAGCTAAGGAAAGTGCAGTCTTTTATAGATGCATTTAAAGCCCGCTGCCTTAGTTTATACCAGCCTAAGCAAAACCTGGCCGTTGATGAACGGATGGTAAAATCCAGACACAGGTCAGGCATAAGGCAGTATATAAGGGATAAACCAACCAAGTGGGGTATAAAGCTGTGGGTGTTGGCGGATAGTAGTAATGGTTATACCTGTGACTTCAATGTTTACATTGGCAAGGCTGCAGGTAGAAATGTCAGTGCCAATGGTCTTGCATATGATGTGGTCTTAAAACTTATGCAACCTTTTCTCCACCAAGGTTATCACTTATATTTTGATAATTTCTATACATCTTTTCCATTGGTGAGAGATTTGTACCAGCTTGGGGTGCCATGTACTGGTACCATGATAGAAAGTCG
Source organism: Actinia tenebrosa (assembly GCF_029948245.1). NCBI lineage: Eukaryota > Metazoa > Cnidaria > Anthozoa > Actiniaria > Actiniidae > Actinia > Actinia tenebrosa. The sequence continues at coordinate 22,227,988 of NW_028292569.1, read as the reverse complement.
AAGAGAATTCCCAGTAGTTCTCAAAAATGGGAAGACTTGGGCAAGGGGAAAAGATCGTGGAAGCATGAGGTGGGACAGGACCCCAGCTGTTCTTACCCTGCAGTGGAAGGACAACAAGGTTGTTTCCCTCTTGACAACCATTGGTAATGCCAATGAAGCATGTCAGGTGACGAGAAAGGTCAAGACTGGAAATGTCTGGAGGCAGATCAATGTCCAACAAGCAGCAGCAATCAAGCAGTATAACTCTTATATGAATGCTGTTGATCGCTCTGACCAGATCTTGGCTAACAACAACTGTCTCAGAAAGTGTATGCGTTGGTGGAAGACTCTCTTCTTTCACCTAATTGACATAGCTATTGTCAACAGCTATATTCTATTTAGGGAGCATAGAGCCAACAACCCCAATGTCGAAGCCCTTCGGAGACCAAAGTCTTACTCACTCCTTGATTATAAGGAAGAGCTTGTCAGACAACTAGCTGGTATTGGTGATGATGATGCTCTCCCAACTAGCGGCAAGGTCAAACCTTCGGGACAGTTCTTTACAGAACACTTACCTGTGTTTTCAGAGGATGTTCGACGCAACTGTGTTGTTTGTTATCGTGAGGGGAGAGGTCAGCTGAGGGTGGCCTCATATTGTGATGCCCCTCAATGTCAGGTGTTCCTACACATAACTAGTGCTAGGAACTGCTTCAGGGTGTGGCACAGCAAGGACTATCACCATGACTAGTTTTATATTCAGTTTCCCGACATTGTGCCGTAAGAAACCGTGTATCAATTGGCTGTATATTTATGAACTAAAATGTTTACCTCCTTTTGCCTTTTTGCATTGCAGGTTTGTTTGCCTAAGAAACACTAAGGAAAACCGTAAGCAATGTTGAAAATGAAGTGTATTGTCCTACATATTTTATTGCTTTAGTGAATAAAGATGAAAAAAATTCCAACTGGTTTGTTTGTTTTGTACAAATAGAGTATTAGCATAAGCATGTACAATATTATTTACTGCCACATACAACTCTTGACCCGTACGTATTATTACTAGTATTAGTAATTAGTATTATTAAGGGCAGGAGACTGGCTTTATTATATAAAAAAAGGCTCAAGAAGGAATATATTCTGCATTAATACAATTTTGTAATTAAAATCGCATTAAAGGAAATGCTTGGAGACCAAAAAAAGGCATTTAATAAATGGACGCCCAGGAAACATGTTTTGGCCAGTTTTGCGCGGCCAAAACCATATCACGAAAAATCTCGTATCTCATTGAAAATTGAGAATTTTGTCTCCAAACTTGGTGTGCTTTTTCTTGATGAAATTATCAAACTTTTTTGTAAAAGAAATTCATCAAGCTCTGTAAACCCTGGAAACTAGGGGCGTTTTAAGGAAAAAATCACTGCCTTAAGAGTTAATTTATGCTAATTTATTCATAAGTGATCCTCTTTTTCTGGTTAAAAAAATTGATTATTTTAAGAGCAAATTTAATCAGCTTTAATTTGAGGTATCTTGCTCTACATGCCTCAAAATAGTTTTGAAAATATAAAATTGAACTTAGATCCTGCCATTTTAACCCCTTTTTTGCAAGAACGGGAAAGAGTTAATCAAAAGAGAAGAATCTGGATAATAATTAATCACGAGGGGAGGTTGGGAGAATTCGAGACAGTTATGCAAACCCGAGACGTAGTCGAGGGTTTGCATAACTTTCGAGAATTCTCCCAACCCCCCGAGCGTTGCTATCAGGCTATGTAAACACAGAGAAAAAAGTTTTCTATTGCTTTTACTTAATAAATACTAAGGGAAAACATTACCACTTGCAAGAAAATAAATCTTTATTTGAATTTGATTCTCATATCAAAATACAAATTCTACATACATCACGAACTTCGATCGTTAGCCAATCAAATTTCGTGTAATAAACGCCAAGGAGGCAAAAGTGAAGCGAGAAATAGAATCGCTAGCTATTTTAAACATTTATCTTTCTAAAACTTTAAAACAAATACAAAGAAATGTCCAAAGATTGAATAGAAATCTTAATAAAAGATTTCAGAATTCATTATCTTTACGAAAGTGATCAAAAGTAGATAACAGAGTGTCAGTGACTGGAATTCTCGTTTGAAAGAAACGTGGTTTTGCTCAATTTGACAGCCAGAAAACATGGCAGCGAAAATGATTGTTTCGTCTTGCCTCGGGAAGATATTTTGGGGAGCTGAAGAGCTATCGCTGGAAAACGTTCGAAGCTGCTGACTGTTTCCTTGAAATACTTGTACTCCTTATCGGGCGGTGCATTTAATCATGAGAAAACACGTCGCTGAACAACCGAAGCTGTCCTGACGAAGGACGTGTGTTGTAGCTCCTGAGGGAATTCTCGTTACGGCGACCAACAAGAGATTGTCATGATCGATATTACGATCAGAAACACCTGCATGAGACCATACGTTTATGCCTGTGGCCCTGACACAAGTCAAAATTTGGAACTTCGTCTTCAAAATACATTTTTGGGGGCGTTTTTTTCCTCGAAAGAAACTGTAAATTTTTGAACTTGTACTGGGAAAACACGAAAGTTGTGACGTCACAACTGTGTTTACATACCCTCATGCAAACATGCCTATCAACCAATCACAGCGTGCGTACTATTTAATTTATTTTATAACAATGAATCTCTAATACTTATAAAGAACATATTCTACGTTTGTTATATAGCTACGAAATGTTCCGATATAACGAACACTCTCATTGGTTTAAAGAAGACCACGTGACACTAGCTAAATCTAAATCCCGACAGAAAAAATAAGTTACATGAATATTACAGGGAAATAAGTTATGTGAAACATCGAGACTCGAGGGAAAACAAAACTAACTATTTCCCTCGTGACCAGACATTAAGTGTATAATATATAATCTTTAGCTCTAAATAACAACAATGTAAAAATAAAATAGAATACATAAAATATTTACAAAGTTAATACAAACATATATAATTCTGACTAACGAGACATTGAGAAAAAACTGCATTAACGTAGTGTATGGCACTTATATGTCATGATACGCGCATGCAACACAAAAATGCATTTATTTATCAAATTGATTAATCGTAAAGTCTTATGAATACGAATCCTTTTCAAAGTCGAGGTATCATTTAAGGTTTTGGGACAAGTTTGTTAGTCGAGATTCCTTATCATTTTTTTTTTTTATAGACAAACAATAAATGTATTTGTTTGGTGTCAACTACGAACACGTTTTGACCCAACAACTAGTGAACCTGAACCATGAGGTCTCTTTGTACTTGTGGATATGAAACAGAAAACTTTATTGGCTTGTTCTTTATCATAACACCTTGTGGCCGAACTATCATCATTGAATTGGAACAGGAAGGAAACCCGGGACACCGCATGCGGTGTATGAAGAAATTTAGAAATCACAATCCTAGGTGGTTTGTGCAAGTTATTCGTGTTTGAAAGCAGACCAAAAACAGCTCAAATTTTGTTTCTGCCGAGTATGGATTAAATGGTGAAAAACATTGACCCCTAGAGTCGATTAATGAAATCATTAGTCAATTATTCCTTTTTTACGTACGAATTAACCGGAATAATGCAATCACATTGCAATATTCAAATGAAAATTCAGTTCATTATTCGACTCGTGATAAAGAAGGTAATTCATGTAAAATTACAGATACCTTCGTGCAGAATCGCTCTCTTATTTCATAAGCATACACACTAGGTTTCATAATTTCCATACTTCAATTTCTTGGAGGATATCATCAGTAATTGCTGAGATAAACAATTTTCTGTCGAATAATAACAGGTAAAGGCCTTCCCAGCACTTAAACACGGCCAAGACTATTTCTGACCGCCATGTTTTCTTGGTCTTCCTGTGTTAGCATTGATTATAACCAATCAAAATGTCGTATATTGAATTTAAAGTTTATTGGAATTTTCATATCTTCGTTTTCGACGTTGTCAAATTCGACAGAATAATTAAATCAAAATTCGAAAATTCAAATCGTTAATCGACTTTAGGGCTCTACGCGTGACCTTCTTTGACTGTAATCTTATAAAAGTTGGATAATTTGGTTTTTACGTTTTTACCTCAAAACACTAGAGACTTTATATCGGCCTATACCCTCCCCCCAACCCCCCTCTTATAAAAAGGAAATAGCGTGTGCCAACCGTGCCCCACCCATGAAGTTTTCTTTCTAAACCAATTAAAATTTAATTGCTTCGTGAGAGATTCCTTTGGATTTGGCGGGAAAATGATACATCCCCCGGCCCTCCTCCACCTATAATCGGGACTTTGCTACACCCCTGCTATCTAAATCCAATTAGGTATGGAGAACAGTAGAAAAACAAAACAAACAAACAAACAAGCAATTAAACAAAGTATACACGAATGAATGAATTCGTCTATATATAATTTTATGAATTGCTACAATTAGAGATAAACAGAACAAAAGTTAATATGAATTCGTATATAAATTACCGTTTACTCGAAAATCGTTAATAGATTGTATTCACGATTGTATTCAGCTTCTATTTTTTCGCTTTATTGATGGTTTTCACGGCGGCCATGTTGGAGAAACTTAACCAAAGATCTAGAATTGTCAATGAATTTTTTTGTTAAATCCTCCAACATGGACGCCGTCGTGTCTTTTGTTATTTAATTCTGTTATGGGAATGGTCGAGAACCATCAATAGTATTAATTCATTTTTGTTATTTCTTTTGCCTAGCTGACTTGTTGATACAATGAACAGTAAAGACAATAATTAATCGTATCGAGGAATCTAGTTCGGTGTTATTTTGTACCTAAATGTATTAGTAAAAATATATTGTGTATCATTCCAGAAAAACATATTCATATATAGGCTCTACATTGTCACCATGGCTTGAATTGTGGCTGCAATCAATCTCACTATACGCGTCACGATCTGGTAATTGTGGAGGGATGACTTCAGTTGAAGACAGGAGATCTAATTCTACATAGATGATCTGGCCTGGGTGCTGAAATAACAAAATAAGTTATTGGCCAACTAATTCAGTTGTTTAGTATAAAATCTACCTTAAAGGGGAAAAAATGTGTTGCATGCCAAATCTACTCTCCATGCATAATATTCATATGCCTTGCAATACAACATCAGAATAACATTATTTTGATTAACACCCACTAAATCGTTATTTTAACGGAATTTCATATGATTCTGTGGTTATTATTAAAAGAAATATAAAATGAAGCATGTTCGCTAAATATACAAATGGTCCTTTAATTGCAGCGCGCTAATTGAAACCTTAATATTTGAATATAGCTTTAATTGTTTTCATTTCAATTAATAAAAGAAACTCAATAATGAGCTATTGTACTACAAATCAATAAAAATATGTTGATAATATTCTATTCTAGCATATTTTTCATACCTCTTTCTTGCTATTTTCTACCTGGGCATGGATCGGTATGTCCCCCTGTTGTCTTGTTCTCTTCTTTTTTGACAAATCAACACTTGCATATATGGGTATGTCATCTTCTATAGCCTCCAGAGGCAGAGAGGAGGCATCCTTAGGACAACAGAATTGGTTTTAGTCCTTAACAATATACTTCTTCGTAATATATTCTGATTTTGTAATCAAGGCATAAATACGTACTCATTTTCTCCTGGTTGTTCTTTCGTATCTGTGGAAATAAATAGCCTGCACTATAAAAGTCGTTCTTGCATGCAGTAGGTGAAATTGGCTATTTTAAACCTACGACTTGCATGATTAATGATGGTAATTGAACTGAGTGGAGTGCAATTTGGACCAAAATCATACGAGTGATTACAAAATTGCACGACCGCGTAGCAAGTGCAATTTGTTAATCACAAGTATGATTTTGGTCCAAAATTACACAACACGAAGTTCTATTACCACTTCTATTACCTCATCCTTTTTGTAATCATACACAAGAAAAGGACACAATAAAGAGTGCAGAATAATCAATTTAATGTGGAAGAAAGAGTAAATCAATCAGGTTTTTTCTGCTATAAAATAAACGATTAACAGCAAATCATTAAATATCCATAAGTAATGCTAATCATTCTCTTCTCTGATTGGCTTAATATAGGAATTCTGTTCTGTGATTGGTTCTTTCAAAATGATGCGATTAACAGCTCAAGAGGATGCGATTAAGAGCTCCTAAGGATGCGATTTTGGAATTAATCGTACTCCTATGAACAAATCAGATTGCTGGATTAGGTAGTGATTACAAAAAGGATATGATTAGGTTATTAATCACTGATTAATAACGCAATGACTGATAATTAATGACTGATAAATTTTTAATCACTGAGGATGGTGGAATTAAGGATTGGACTGTTTTTAGTTTTGTAAAAATAAAAAAATAAAAAGGGTTAAAAAACAAAATTCAAGAGGGAAAAAATAAATAAGAGAAGGAAGGACATCAAGAAAGCGTTGGGGGTGCTGATGTTAAGAATTAAGGTGACGGTGATGCACTGAGGAGCAGGAGCAGGAGCAGGAGCAGGAGCAGGAGCCGGAGCAGGAGCAGGAGCAGGAGCAGGAGCAGAAGGGCAACATCAATAAGGAATGGTAACAATAACAATATTTTAAAAATGTAATATACCTTTGCCATTACTGTACTTTGTATAGATCACTACAGCAAAGATAATAATTATCGTTATCAAGACAAACATTACTGCTCCACCTGCTGCCAATAAGATGATATCCTTTTTGCCGGTCTTATTGTCTCCTCCTAGAGGACCGCTAGTCTTGTCTTCAAATAAATAACAAATAAAATATGAATAACAAATGAAAACTTAATAAGAAAATGAATATAAAAATATAAGAAATTATAAGATTCAAGTGAAAGACAAAAAGAAATAAAAGAAAACACAGAAATAGAACAGTAAACTCCTACGAAATGAAGAATATGCAAAGAAGAATAAGAACAAAAGAAAAAAAAAACACAACTTTATAAATGGAAAAATAATTAACATGAAAGAGCAGCCGATTGTATTGTATCATACGGACGATTTTTTTATTTGCACCTGAAGTGATTTTTTTTTTTCGATTAAGCTCTTACCTTGTTGTACTTTTGGTGTTGAAACTACTACAATAGTTGAACTTATTGAACTTATGTCTATCGACTTAGACGTAGAAACTAAAAAAAAAGTAGATGCATGAGTCGGCATTAATGGAATTCACAGCTCAGTTTTTGTGTGTATGTGTGGGATTGATGCTTGTTTCTTCGATTGACTGATTGACTCCATTAATTAACTATAATTATACAAAACAAAAGTATAATTATAAGTATAAATTAAATACTAATGAAAGATAACGTAACGACGTTTCGAAAATATACTGACGTCGCTTTCTTTCGTTAGTTGTTACTTGTTTATGTATTTCAAAGTCGCGATATTAAAAACAAACTCACTTAAGGAATATAAAAACAAACAAAAAATAACTAACAACCAAATAAAAACGAAAAACAGAAGAGATGACTAACTAAAAACTAGTGTGAAAAAAGAAAAACAACGAAGAACCAAACTAGCAACGAAATGAAAAAAAAAAAAGATACTCGTTCAATACCCGTTTATAAATTAATTTTCCAAATTTTCATTTTCTGTTCTTTAGATTTTGTTTGACTTTCCGTTTTTCTAGGTTGGTTGTTTGTTACGTTAATTTGGTTAGATTACCTCGGTTAATTATTGATATCGAGCTTTGTGTATAGTAGCGTGTACTTTCCGATAGTACCGTAGAAGTAGGAAGAGCTAGAAATGATCAAATCACAATTTATTTATATTTTTATTTTATTTTTCTTATTCTAAACAAATTTAACATAATGTTTAATAACTTATATCTTTTCCAAGGGGAAAGCATAGTTGTTTTTTTTCTTGTTTGTTTGTTTGTTTGTTTTTTGTTGTTGTTGTTGTAGCTTTTTTTGCTTTTTTTTTTTTTTAGAGGGGGGGGGGGATGGAAGCATAGTCACAGACGGACTATATAATTGCACAATTCTTAAAAAGAACCTTTTCACGTTTTCAACATAGCTGTTAGTTAACGCTGATAAATATATAATACCATAAATAAAATGATAAACCATAAAAATGATAAATTAAAATTCATAATTCCACGGGGAGGCTATTCCATACTTTGGCTTACGATGAGTGCGTCCTCAATCATCATCATGCATTTCCACGACAAAAAAATATAGAATTTGTGTGTGTGTGTGTGTGTAATTTTTGATGCACTTCGTAGTTTTCCAAAAAACTCTTTGAAAATTGTGGTTTCGCATAAAACGTAAGAACCATTAAAAGGAATAAATATTTCAAACCTGTTTGGGTGACATTGATAAAGTGTTCATCATAACCAAGTAAATTTTCTGCTTTACCCCTGTAGAACCCATAGCTGCCTGCACCAACAGTTACTAGCTCCAAGACACTACCACCAGTAACATTATGGGATCCTGTAGCTATCGATTCTTCCTTACTAGGTTCATACCACGTGAATAGAGGAGAGGGCACGCCATGGGTCAAACAGTATATCCTGATTATACCACCATTATATGAAGAAACTGTGTGATTTGAATGAAATACGTCTATTTCTGGTTTGTCTGCGAAGAGAACGAATCGATTCTTCCAATATTCTGATATACGTTCAGAAGGTAGGCTTATTTTGTGAATCACATTTTGTTCTCTGCAAATGACTGTCATAAGAAAACCGTTTTAAATAAGATAATAATAGGTATTCATTTAGATTGATAGATGGCCAGCTTTTTATCGTTTGAATGGTCATTGGATGTTTGACGTTCGTACCACCATCATATGAAGAAACTGTGTCAACTACATCTATTTCTGGTTTGACTGTGAAAAGAAGGAATTGATTCTTCCAATACCTTCCGATATACGTTAGCTCGATTTGTGAGTCCATTTTATTGTTGTTTTTTCTTTCTTTCTGCTTAATGATTTCATGTTCTATTATGACCCAAACATCGACATTTCGTATTAGCAAACAACAAAAGAACCGGCTATACAATTAATTGACAAAATAATCAATGTACTAAACTCACACTGGACAGATATTGTTGTACTTCTACAGGCTGGATTCTCCTTCGGGTTGTTACTGGCACAGCAATTATATATTCCACTATCATTTCTTGTGATATTTGACATATTAATTATTACATTTCCCACGCCTTGGTTCTTATGGAGCTTGCCACCTTCCCTCAATCTCAGCCATGTGACGTTTGGTTCAGGGATTCCAACCACAGAACAGCTGATAAGTAATCCGTCTGATTTATTTACACGTATCTTTGAAGACGAAGGGTTTAACGTGACATTAGGAAAAGCTGTTATAAGAAGAACGAAACTCATTCAAAGCACTGCTAGAATTACATTATTGATCATGTTAAAAAAATACAAAATCAGTATTGCTTATCGTTAAAAAAATTTAATCCAAAAAAGTAAATAGAAGCAAAAACAAGAAAGCAAACTAATTAAAAAAATTTCCATTTAAGGAAAATATAATGATACAAAAAAAAAAAGATATAAGCAAACAAACAAACAAATAAACAACAACAAAAAAATAAATAAAATGAAAAAAAAAAAAAACACGCAAAAAAAAGCAAAGATAAACGAGAGCTTGATGTAATTAATACGTGGTACGTGGATGGTATGAAAAGAAATACGTTCGAATGAGCCGTATGAGTCAATGAGTCATGAGTCAAGGAGTCATGAGTCAAGGAGTCATGAGTCAAGGAGTCATGAGTCAATGAGTCATGAATCAAATAGGAAAATTAATTATATTTTATATTCTAGTTGTTGTAATGCCACCAAACGATCTGGGATAGAATATTGCTACCGTTTGTTATAGAAGGTTTCAGTGGCCACCATCTATAGCAGGGCTAAAGTGCGCGGATAGACTGGAGCGAATAAACAAATCGGTGAGTATTCGTGCAGCTTTGCAGTGAGATGTTCTAATAAAAACAGGTGTTATCTCAAAAAACTATTGAGTTTGGTAAGTCTGTTAGTAGTAGAGATATCGTAGTTCAATTTTCGGTGCATAGAATATCGATTGTCGGGTCAAATTTGAACATTAGAGTCGAGTTGGAGTACAAGTCCAGTGAATGGTTTGAAAATTCGAAATTCGAAAAGTCTAAGTTGGTTGGTGTTTTGAAACAATCACCATGGGAAGAAATGGATTTCAGTTCTAGGGTAAGTTTAACAATACATGCAGCAAATCAGCAGAGAATCTAATATTAAAAATTTTCGCGGGATTACTTTCACCTGATGTTTTTGGTTTACTGTGTTAGTGTTCAGTAGCTAGACAATAAAGCTAGACACATGAAATACTGGAAGGAACAGAAGCAGTCCACGGCCGCTATAACTTCAATACCGGTACCATTTTTGATAATTTTCACGAGAGATATTATAATTTATTTTATTCGACTCATTACCCACAGACTCACGACTCATTGGCTCATTGGCTCATTGGCTCACCGGGCTCATAAAACAGACGACCTCTGGTATAAATAATTGAAACTCGTTAAAATCGCGAATCAAGATACAAATACCATTTTCCTAATCTTACTAATAATGAGATGTGTAGCACCTAAACTACTTTTAACTTACACGTTACGACTAGCTTAACTTTACTTGTTATGGGGCTTCTTGTTGCCAGCACCAGAACACATCCATACGTACCACTATCAGCCAGAGTGACATTATGGATTACTAGTGTAGCGTTAGATTCTTTACTCACTCGAACAGGGTTCAGTAGTCTAGCAGGACATGTGTTGTTGTTTATGTACCATTTCCCCTCGTTGAATATATTTTCCTGTGCAATTTGAAATGCACTGCCATTGTCAGCATAGAACATCCACTTTGGCGAATAAACACCAAACTCGTCCATCTTGTTATCCACACTGTAATCCCACACGAGCTTAGCGGTATCTCCTACAGACACATATGAAACACTTGGTGGAACTACTGTGAAACGAGCTGCACCTAAAATATTCAACCACGATATATTAAAATATAAAAATATAATGTACTAGCAAAATGGATATTCCTGTAGGATAAAGCGATGTTTCTGAGAAAGTAGAACAAACATATTCTCACCCTGCGTCCTGCTCACGAGTAACACTACTTTGAACAGCAGTGAAATCCATAGGACCAGAGATGCCTCCATTGTTTCAAAAGATTAAAGCAATAGTGTATCAAAATGATAATAATATTTGATTAGGTAATGTATTTCACTTTCATGATTCGTTGTTTTATGCATGTGGAATTTCTTTCTCGAAACTAAGTATGAATGAAAAGTGTTTTCTTCCATTCTAGCGCATTATAGCAGCAATCAAATGATGCTAAAATGAAATTCATGGTTGTTTCGTTGTAATCATTGGACCACTTGATTTAATATCGAGTCAAAATGATTAATGATAACTGTCGTTTTTGCTTTGTTTCATAATGGTTTGTTTTATGTTATTCTTGTGCTCCTTATTATTATTATTTCTTCCGTTTACTAAAAACAATCCAACGAAGCGTAAGGGCGTAAACGTATTTCTTATTCCAGATGATTTTCTTCTGACGCTTAAAATATTTACGTTATACTGGAGGCAGGGCATCACTAAGAAAAACACTTTAAAAAGTGTTACCCCCCAGTCATTGCAAACCAACTCAGCTTTGTTCTCAAAATAATATACCAATGGAGATATTAATGAAATCAAGTATGACGATGGATTTCGAAAGCATCTAAACCTTCACGATAATGAATGAAGCTCCTCGTGGTTAAGTATTGTGCTCGAGAGAGGGTTCGTACCCATGGAAGGCGCCTTTTGGTTTACTGTCATTCAATAATGGGAAACATACCTTGTGGCGCGTGCCCTGGATGTCCTTTTATTAATTACTACCACTTATAGTATAATACTAAATATTTTATACGCCAGTCCGAGTCTAAAACTGTTTTTGAGTTGCCGAATAAATCACATTTATTAATGAGGGAAAATATTGGAATTATCTGACAATATATTTAGATGAATATTCATTTGATATATTTGCTTTGTTTCCTTTGCACTTTTGCTTTCTTATTTTATTGTTCACTTATTCCTCCTTTTTATCTTATTTTTGGTAGAAACGCCTTCTCTTTTTTATTTTATTTTTTTATGAAACCTCTAGGTAGTTCTATCAAAATATTCAACATTACGGGCTTTAAAACAACTACTTTTCTTCTACGCTAGAATAAAGGTGTATTTGTTGGTATTCTGATCCTTGCTGCTCGTGATTAACATTCGATGTAGCATGTTTTTGCGCTGTCTCACAGGGAACATTTGTTGGTTGCCTTATTTTATCATTTTCCCTTAGTAGCGACTGATATTCGTGCTCTCTTGACAATGACTCGCCATTATTTATCTGTTGATAAAGATGCTGAGTTCCATTCAACCAGGAAATATCAAAAATATATAAGAACTAATGTAATAAGGGCGTAAACGTGATTCTTATTCCAGATGATTTTTTTCTGATGCTTCAAATATTTACGTTATACTGGAGGCAGGGCATCCATGAAAAAAATCACTGAACACTTTAAAAAGTGTTACCCCCAGTCATTGCAATTAAACTCAGCGTTGTGCTTAAAATAATGTACCAGTGGAGATAGTAATGGAATCAAACATGACCATTGATTTCGAAAGCATCTAAACCTTCACGATATTGATGGAAGCCCCGTGTGGTTAAGTATCAAGAGAGGTTTCGTATCCATAGAAGACTTCTTTTGGTTTACTGTCATTTAATAAGTATAAACATACCTCATGGCGCGCGCCTTTTTTTTTCTTCTTCTTCTTTTTTCTTTTTTTCTTTTCTTTTTCGTAGATGTTGCCCACTACATTATGGCTACACTGAATGTCCTTTTATTAATTACTACCACTTACTACTACTATAATACTACAAATTGTATACGCCAGGCCGAGTCTTTAAAAGAAAGTCTAAAAATAGCATTTGTTTTTGAGTTGCAATAAATCACATTTTTTAATGAGGGAAAAATTATGGGAATTATCTGACAATATATTTAGATGAATATTAATTTGATATGTTTGCTTTGTTTCCTTTGCACTTTTGCTTTCTTATTTTATTGTTCACTTATTCCTCCTTTCTATTTTATTTTTAGTAGAGACGTTTTCTTTTTTTTCTTTTTCGTTTTTTCTTTTAATAAAACGAACATTACTTTAATACAACTACTTTTCTTCTACGCTTGAATACAGATGTAGTGGTTGGTATTCTGATCCTTGCTGCTCGTGATTAACATTCGATGTAGCATGATTTAACACTGTCTCACAAGGAACATTTGTTGGTAGCCCTATTCCATTATTGTCCCTTAGTAGCGACTGATACTCGTGCTCGCTTGATAATAACTCTCCATTATTTATCTGTTGATAAAGATGCTGAGTCCCTGAGAGAAAGTGCTGCTCTGCAGGGTTCTCTTTTGGTTTCCTCTCGTCCAATAAGGTTGGAGTGCATTCTCTCGATACTGCTCCGACATCAATATTCGGTGGTATCAGGTTTGGTGATTCGTGGTGTGTTTCCAATGCTGCTGGTTCGTGTGTTTTCATTTCGATTCTATCCTATATACAAGAATATAGTAAAACAATTTTTTGTTTTTTTTTTTGTTTTTGTTTTTGCTTTTTGTTTTTGTTTTTGTTTTTGTTAGTTTGTTCATTAGATAAACCCAAAACATCTACTCTATCCCTATTACTGCTAAGTCAAGGGGCCAAGGGTTAGTGAGTAGTCCATATTCAGATATATAGTACAACTTAATTTATTTTCATCCACACCCCCCCCCCCGCCCCCCCCCCCCCCCCCCACCTAAATAAATTATAAATAAATTGAAAACGTAGTCCAAATCAGCATCCTAAATTATTAAACTCACCTCTACAATCTCAAAAGATTCTTCTGGTTTTGAAACCCTAAAAAGTGAAAATATAATCGTCAAAACGTTTATCAAAATTCAGTTGGCTATAGTCCTCATGAAAAATGGCGTGAACTATGAATTATTTGTTTTTGCATGGGGAGTGAGGATAAGCAAAGGGTGGGTTATTACATACAGTACGCATATTGAACATGTGAATTTACCTTTCGTTGTCGCTCCTCTTCCTTAAAACTACAATATATTTAAAACAATGATAATAAGTAAAAAGATAGACACACATCGATAAAACAATGTTGCCAGATATCAAACAAAGAAAGAAAAAGAAATATTAAAATAAAAATCTGAAATTATTCTATCGAGTCATTATCAATCGTTTTACATACTTCACGGATCCTGATTAATACTACGTGATATACATGCATGCTGGAATTAAAGTGTTTACCTTTGAAGCCAGCCCTTTTGAAAATGTAGCACACTAATAGCGCCATGATAATATTCACAACTATTGATATTGATGTTACTATAAAATGAACTGTTGCAAATGTGCGACCTGATGAAAACAGAAAAATGATTAAAGGTAACACACAGTATGTGCCTGCAGACTCGGGGTAGCGGTAAAGCAAAATAAATAATAAATTAAAAAAACGTGTCAATACATAGAAATAAATTAATTAAAATATATGTAACCTTTATTTATAATTACATATGTAACATTGACATAACCTTGAATTAATAGTGTCGAGCAAGACCTCTCTCCAGGCTTGGCTCTTGATTCATGACCTTTGAATGATGATTAGGAAGTCAAGTCAAATGTTAATAATTCAACTGAAGTAGTTAAGAAAGTGGCTCATCAGATGTTTATTCTTAATTCTGACCTGTAGTGGTTTGTGTTGATGACGTTATTTCATAGATACTTCTACTTGGCATCAGAGAGGGTGGATGGACTGAGGATAGATGACATTATTTTTTTATGAGTAAATCATTCCAAGCATCCATCCATCCATACATCCAAGCATGCATGCATAAATCCAGCTTCCTTGCATCCATCCATCCATCCATCCATCCATCCATCCATCCATCCATCCATCCATCCATCCATCCATCCATCCATCCATCCATCCATCCATCCATCCTTCCATCCATCCATCCATCCTTCCATCCATCCATCCTTCCATCCATCCATCCGTCCGTCCGTCCGTCCGTCCGTCCGTCCGTCCGTCCGTCCGTCCGTCCGTCCGTCCATCCATCCATCCATCCATCTCTTCTTCAGATTTTGTTTGACTTCCGTTTTTCTAGGTTGGCTGTTTGTTACATTGCTTACATTACCTCGGTTAACTGTTGCTATCGAGCTTTGTACATGGCGTGTACTTTCCGATGGTACCGGAGAAGTAGGAAGAGCTAAAAAAGACCAAATCACAATTGATATATTTCTCCCATGTGCATAGTTACAGACGGACTATATAGTTGCAAAATTTTTAAAAGAACCCTTTTCACGTTTTGTAGCTGTTAGTTGACACTGATGAATATATAATACCATAAATAAAATGATAAACAATAAAAATGATGAATTAAAATATAATTTCACTGGCGAAGCTAATCCATAATTTTAGCACGATGAGTGCGTCCTCAATCATCATGCATTTCCACGATGAAACACTTTTGTGTAATGTCTTACGCACTTTGTTTTCGAAACAAATCTTTGAACATTGTGGTTTCGCGTAAAAAGAACCATAAATAAAATGTTTTAAACCTGTTTGGGTGACATTGATGATGTGTTCATCATAACCAAGTAAATTTTCTGCTTTACATTTGTACGACCCATAGCTGTCTGCGTCAATGGTTACTAGTTCCAAGACACCAACACCAGTAGCAGTATGGGATCCTGTAGGTATTGATCGATCACGGGGATCATACCACGTGAACAGAGGAGAGGGCACGCCATGGGCCAAGCAGTATATCCTGACTGTACCATTATCATATGAAGAAACTGTGTCATTTGACAAGACTACATCTATTTGTGGTTTGTCTGCGAAGAGAACGAATTGATTCTTCCAATATATACCTTCTGATATACGTTCAGATGGATAAATGACCTTTTTATCAATGATCGCCTGAATGGTCAATGGATGTTTGACGTCTGTCTTTCTATCTGTCTCTATATTTTTTGTCTGTCTGTCTAACTGTCTATTATTCTTGTTTGTTGTCACTAGATAGGTATTCCGCTAAAGGGTTTTAGCTAATAGGGTATGCTTCATAATTTCATGATCTATTAGGATAACCGAAAAATCGACATCACAAATAACAAAAGAACCGGCTATTTAATTAAATCCAAAGGTTGACAAAATAATAAATGTACTAAACTCACATTGGACAGATATCGTTGTACTTCTACAGGCTGGATTCTCCTTCGGGTTGTTATTGGCACAGCAATTATATATCCCACTGTCATTTCTTGTGATATTTGATAGATTAACTGTTATTTTTCCCACGCCTTGGTTCTTATGAAACTTGACACCATCCATCAATCTCAGCCATGTGATGTTTGGTTCAGGAATTCCAACCGCAGAACATCTGATAAGTAATCCTTCGGATTCATTTACACGTATCTTCGAAGACGAAGGATTTAACGTGATATTAGGAAAAGCTGTCATAAGAAGAACGAAACTCATTCAAAACACTACAAGAATTACAATCTATGTCCAGAAATCGCGGACATTTGAGCCCGCACATTGGTATGCGGCTTTCCCATGATAACATAGAAACCAATAAGGCTGCTAATCTCTAAAAGCCTTGTTTCTTAGATTTATGTTCTATTCTTGGATCTTTAGTACAGAAAAGGACGCGGTTAATTATCTTTAATTTAGCTGAAATCACTGTGTTGGTGGTACAATATGTGGACTTCGAGGAATGAACTTTCATTAAAATGAAAAATCATTTTAGTGGAAGAAAGCATCGCTAGCTACAGTGAAAGTAAGCAAAAACGACAATCCAAAATAACTAAGACAAATTGCCAATTGAGGAAAATACTTGAATACAAAAAATAGATATAAACAAATAATAAAAGCAAAGATAAGCGAAAGCTTGGTGTAATTAATACATGGATGATATAAATACTTGAAGCTCGTTAAAATCACGATATATGTTCCATTTTCCTAATCTTACTAATAATGAGATGTGTAGCATCAAAAACATTTGAACTTACATGTTACGACGAGCGTAACTTTACTTGTTATGGAGCTTCTTGTTGACAGCACCAGAACACATCCATACGTACCACTATCAGCCAGAGTTACATTATGGATTACTAGTGTAGCAGTTTATTCTTTACTCACTCGAACAGGGTTCAGTAGTCTAGCAGGACATGTATTGGTGTATATGTTCCATTTCCCCTCGTTGAATACATTTTCCTGTGCGATTAAAAATGCACTGCCATTGTCAGCATAGAACATCCACGTTGGTGAAAAAATATCAAACTCTTCCTTCCGGTTATCTACAGTGTAATCCCACACGAGCTTAACTGTTTCTCCTACAGACACATACAAAATACTTGATGGAACTACTGTGAAACGAGCTGCACCTAAAATATTCAACCAGGAAATATTAAAATATAAAAATATAATGTACTAGCAAAATGGATTCCTGTAGGATAAAGCGATGTTTCTGAGAAAGTAGACAAAAATATTCTCACCCTGCGTCCTGCTCACGAGTAACACTACTTTGAACATCAGTGAAATCCATAGGACTAGAGACGCCTCCATTGTCTCAGAAGATTAAAGCATTAGTGGATCATATTGATATAATATTTGAATAGGTAATGTATTTCACTTTCATGATTCGTTGTTTTATGCATGTGGAATTTCTTTCTCGAAACTAAATAGCAATGAAAAGTGTTTCCTTCATTCTAGCGCATTATAGCACCAATTAATCAAATGATGCTAAAATCAATGCAAACTCATGTTTATTTTATTGTAATCAGTGGACCACTTGATTAAGGTATCTTTAACAGGACAGATTAGATCAATTTTTAATATCGAGTCAAAATGATTAAGGATAACTGTCCTTTTTGATTTGTTTTTTTCTTATCATTATTATCATTTCTTCCGTCTACTAAAAGCAATCCAACTGAGCGTAAGGGCGTAAACGTGATTCTTATTCCAGATGATTTTGTTCTGATGTTTCAAATATTTACGTTATACTGGAGGCAGGGCATCACTGAGAAAAATTTAAAAAGTGTTATCCCAGGTTATTGCAAAAAAACTCATCTTTGGGGTTCTCAAAATGAATAATATACCAGTGGAAAAAGTGTCAAAAAGTGTTACCCCCAGTCATTGAAAACAAACTCAGCGTTGTTCTCAAAATAATATACCAGTAATAGTAATGGAATCAAACATGACGATTGATTTCGAAAGCATCTAAACCCTCATGATATTGAAGGAAGCCCCTTGTGGTTAAGTATTGTGCTCGAGAGAGAGTTCGTATCCATGGAAGACGCCTTTTGGTTTATTGCCATTCAATAATGGGAAACATACCTCATGGCGCGCGCCCTTTTTGTTTTTCTTTTCTTTTTTTTTTTTTGATTTTGTTTTTTGTAGTTGTGCCCACTACATTATACATACACTGAATGTCCTTTTATTAATTACTACCACATATACTATAATACTACATATTTTATACACCAGGCCGAGTCTTTAAATGAAAGTCTAAAAATAGCATCTTTTTTTGTTTTGCAATAAATCACATTTTTAAATGAGGGAAAAATTTTTGGAATTATCTGACAATATATTTAGATGAATATTAATTTGATATATTTGCTTTGTTTGCTTTGCACTAATTTGCTTTCTATATTTTATTCTTCACTTATTTCTCCTTTTTATTTTATTTTTAGTAGAAAGGTTTTTTTTTTCTTTTTCGTTTTTT
Source organism: Actinia tenebrosa (assembly GCF_029948245.1). Taxonomy (NCBI): domain Eukaryota; kingdom Metazoa; phylum Cnidaria; class Anthozoa; order Actiniaria; family Actiniidae; genus Actinia; species Actinia tenebrosa. The sequence goes on along the minus strand of NW_028292569.1, from coordinate 22,209,178 downwards.
CTTTTAATAAAACGAACATTACTTTAATACAACTACTTTTCTTCTACGCTTGAATAAAGATGTAGTGGTTGGTATTCCGATCCTTGCTGCTCGTGATTAACATTCGATGTAGCATGTTTTAACGCTGTCTCACAGGGAACATTTGTTGGTAGCCTTATTTTATCATTTTCCCTTAGTAGCGACTGATACTCGTGCTCTCTTGACAATGACTCTCCATTATTTATCTGTTGATAAAGATGCTGAGTCCCTGAGAGAAAGTGCTGCTCTGCAGGGTTCTCTTTTGGTTTCCTTTCGTTCAATAAGGTTGGAGTGCATTCTCTCGATACTGCTCATACATTAATATTCGGTGGTATCAGGTTTGGTGATTCATGGGGTGTTTTCGATGCTGCTGATTCGTGTGTTTCAATTTCTATTCTATCCTGTATAAAAGAATATAGTAAAACAAATTGTGTTTGTTTGTCTGTTTGTTAGATAAACCCCAAACATCTACTCTATCCCTATTACTGCTTAGGTTAAGTTGGTAATCAATAAGGGGTCAAGGTTGAGTGAGTAGTCCGATCCATATTCAGATATATAGTACCACTTAAATCCTCCCCCCCCCCCCTAAATAAATTATAAATGAATCAAAAACGTGGTCAAACTCAACCTGTGGCTTTTTTCCCTTTATTTTCATTTTCTTATTATAGACATTTTATAGTATCAAACTCACCTCTACAATTGCAAAAGATTCTTCTGGTTTTGAAACCCTAAAAAGCAAAAATATAATCGTCAAAACGTCATGAGCTATGAATTTTTTGTTTTTGCATAGTAGGGAGTCTCAGGATATGCAACGGATGGGTTAAACTGATTACATACAGTACGTATATGGAACATGTGAACTTACCTTTGGTTGTCGCTCATCTTCCTTAAAACTAGAATATATTTAAAATTATGATAATAAGTATAAGATAGACACACCCCGATAACACAATGTTGCCAGATATCAAAGAAAAGAAAGAAATAGTAAAATATATCAGAAATCATAGCATTGAATCATTATCAATCGTTTTGCATACTTCACGGATCCTGATTAATTCTACGTGACTTACACTGTATTATGGAATTAAAGTGTTTACCTTTGAAGCCAGTCCTTTTGAAAATGTAGCACACTAATAGCGCCATGATAATATTCACAACTATTGATATTGATGTTACGATTAAAATGCATGCAAATGTGCGACCTAATGAAAGCAGGGGAAAAAATGATTAAAAGTTACACAGAGTATGTGCCTGCAGACCTGAGGAAGCGGTAAAGGAAAAAAAAAGTCAATATATAGAAATAAATTGATTAAAATATATGTAACCTTTATTTATAATTGTATATGTAACATTGACATAACCTTGAATAAGTAGTGTCGAGCAAGACCTCTCTCCAGGCTTGGCTCTTGAGTCATGACCTTTGAATGATGATTAGGAAGTCAAGTCAAATGTTAATAATTCAACTGAAGTAGTTAAGAAAGTGGCTCATCAGCTGTTTATTGTTAATTCTGACCTGTAGTGGTTTGTGGTGATGATGTCGTTATTCGATGGTGATTTCTACTTGTCATCTGAGAGGGTGGATGGACTGGGGATAGATGACATTAATTGTTATGACTAAATCATTCCAAACATGCATCTATGCATCCATGCGTCCATGCATCCATGCGTCCATGCATCCATGCATCCATCAATCCATCCAACCATCTATCTATCTATCTTTAACCGTCTAAAGTTAATAATATGTCATTGTTCTCCAAACCTGTTTAAATAACACTAATAATGTGTTCATCATAACCAAGCATATTTTTAGCTTTACACCTGTACAACCCATAGCTGTCTGCGTCTATGGTTACTAGTTCCAAGACACCAACACCAGTAACAGTATGAGATCCTGTCAATATTGATCGATTATGGGGATCATACCACGTGAACAGAGGAGAGGGCACGCCATGGGCCAAACAGTATATCCTGATTTTACCACCATTATATGAAGAAACTGTGAAATTTGACTGAAATACATCTATTTGCGGCTCATCTGTGAAGAGAGTGAATTATATATTTTCCGTCTGCACTGTTTCAATGATCTTGATTGTGGTCATATTGATTTGTTACAAACCTTGCAGCGCCCCCTCACCCCACCATAAAAATATAGCAACATATATTTGTATATCTAAAAAAAATAGCATTTAGACTCACACTGGACAGTTACCAAGATACTTACAAAATGGAGGTTAGTTCAGGTTGTTAATAGCACAGCATTCGTATTCCCCACTGTCATCTCCTGCAATATTTGTAATATCGATTGTCACATTCCCTACACCTTGATCAATGACATTACCCTGTACTTTTTGCGACCTGACGTTTGGCATAGGAGTTCCTACCGCAGAACATTTGATATGCAGTTCTTGGGATTCGTTTACAGGTATGTTTGAAAATGACGGATTGATCGATAAAGATGGAAATGCTGTAAATAAGAAAATAGCACATGTAAGTACATATCAGTCGTCGCCCTTACCAATACGACAAACAACTAAAACCCAAATGACTTATTTTGAACATTTTCATTAGAATGCTTACCTTATATCCATGAAGAAATTAACTATCAAAATTGCTCATATTAGCGCAAAGTTGAAAGTGCAAAGAATATAGTATGCACAAAGAACGAAAGAACGAAAGAACGAAAGAACGAAAGAACGAAAGAACGAAAGAACGAAAGAACGAAAGAACGAAAGAACGAAAGAACGAAAGAACGAAAGAACGAAAGAACGAAAGAACGAAAGAACGAAAGAACGAAAGAACGAAAGAACGAAAGAACGAAAGAACGAAAGAACGAAAACATTTTAAGATAAAATCAAGATTTTAGGGTTAAGATTGTACTCATCGACTCGAGTCTTATTATGGCTGGATAAATGTCAATGGGAAAACAAAATCATCACCATAATAATATAGAACATTTGTACTGAGAATATTTTTAAATTTAGAAAATCAAAATCAAAAACTAAAGCAAACAAGACAAAAATTCAATTGAAACAAGTAGCACAATTTTTTTCCAAAAAAGAAGAAAAAAAAGAAACAAACAAACAATTATACCCACATGTTACGACAAGATTAACTTTACTTATTATGGGGCTTCTTGTTGCCAGCATCAGAACACATCCATACGTACCACTATCAGCCAGAGTAACATTATGGATTACTAGTGTAGCAGTTGATTCTTTACTCACTCGAACAGGGTTCAGTAGTCTAGCAGGACATGTATCATTGTTTATGTACCATTTCCACTTGTTTAACATAGTTTCCTGTGCAATTTGAACTGCACTACCATTTTCGACATAAAATAACCATATTGGTGAAAAAATATCAAGCTCTTCCATCCTGTTATCCACACTGTAATCCCACACGAGCTTGGCGGTTTCTCCTACAGACACACAAAACACTTGGTGGAACTACTGTGAAACGAGCTGCACCTAAGATGTTCAACCACGAAAAATATTACTTTGTTAGCAATGTGACTATTCCTGTTAATAAACTCTGAGAAAATAAAGAAACAAATTATCACCAAGCGCCTTGTTCAAGAGTAACAGGTTGATCGTCAATGAAACCAATAGATCTACAAAGAACTCCATCGTTCTTATGAAGCAATGATGGATCAAAATAATACAATATTTAAATTGGTAAGTATCCTATTTCACTTTCATGGATCAAATTTTAATGCGTGTGGGATTCTATAGCTTCTTAAAACCACATAGAAAAAAAGCATTTTTCCCACTACTGTAGAACTTTTAAGACCCCTCAAAATATTTGAAAGACTTAACTCTATTTGAGGGGAATTGAAGCTAGGGTGATTTTTGGAAAATAAGAAGTTTTTCAATTCACCTCAGTTTTTTATTAGCTTGGGCTCAAGCGCTTTAGTATGATTTTTTTGAAAAAATTGTTTTTGTGATAGCATTAGCATAGGACGGGCAGACTTTCGGAATCTTGTCAAAGAACAAGCCCAGCTAAATAAACTTAAATCAATAAACAGCGGGTAACGAATAACGAAATTCGTTTGTGATAGAATCAATATATGTCTTCTGACAAGATAACTAGAATTCTACGTCACGCTTGGTGCAGACTGCATTCTACAATGAAATATGCACCCCTTCGATGTTTAGCTAAATGTTGAAAGGGAAATATGACGGCTACAAACGTCAAGCCAATTAGAAATTAATCATGTACTTTAAATTAATTTCTAGATAATGATAATCGTGCTCTCCAGCTCTTGATAAAGATCATGAGCTTTGGAAATTGCGGTTTTGCAGTATCCGGCCCATTTTATTCTCGATATTAAATTTGGATCCGGATACTATCAATAATGGTTTGATGTTCAAGTTTGAGGGTTTCAAATTCTGTTTCCAAAGCTATTGGTTCTTGTGGTTTCAGTGTCTCTTCGTGCTGCATAAAACGCAAAAACACATGATCAAAAACGATACCTTATTGTTTTTTATAACATAGGCAAGATATAACGCGTGCTCTGATTGGCTAATTTGCTATGTGAAAAAAATGAATATCCCATAGAGATATCCCATAGAAAATGTTTTTTAAGGTGAAGCGGCGAAAAATTCACCGTTGGTTCGCTAGCTGTAGCAAATAGCAAAGTGTTTCGTGACTTAAAACTAGAAATATGGCTTCTTTTCCATCTAACAAAGATTATGAACTTCCTAATTTTGATTTTGAGTTTGAGCAAAACATTGAACCCCCAGTTAATAAACAACAAAAACCAGAAACAAATTCACAAAGATTTGCTAACTTCAACGAAAACGAGTTGCAAGATATCCTCGCTGATAAGCAGTCTGCCAAGACCAAAAAAACGACAAACTGGTGTGTTTCCACGTTTAAAGGTAAGAAAAATTAATTAATAGCTTTAATGAGATAAAATGGCATGACCTTTTGACTTAATTAAAAATATAGAAACAAGTTTTCATGAAAAAAATTTTTCGCGAAAGTGTCAACACAGACAATAAGACACTAACGTGGCTTCCGTAAGTTGTGTTGTAGAGAGCTATCACTCTCAACGAGGAAAATTATAAAATATTAAACAACAATCTTTTCGTATTTCTGCTTTATTTTTATTGCTAGCAAACTGTTTACATATTTTTAAAGCAGCGAATCGATCTATCGGCAAAAATCTCCTACTAATTCACTAAGTAATGAAATAAAACATCGTGTTTTCAATCGGTTTTGCACAACAGCTTGTTTAGTACGGTTCGCACTGCAACTAAGAAAAACAAAAAATAATTGCTCGACAATAGGTAAGAAATACAAATTAATTGTTCTTAACCTTTTTCAAACCTTTATTCTTTTAGCATGGTGCAAAGAGAAGCACATTCAGACACCTCTTGAGAAGATGACGCTTGGTCAACTGGATGCAAATCTCCGCAGGTTTTATCCCGAAGCACGAAAGACAACCGGCGAGATGTACAGCAAGAAAACACTCCTGGGCTTCCGACATGCCATTGAGAGATATATGAATCAGCCTCCTTTAAACTGTGGTTTGAAGCTCTCAACTGACCCAAGGTTTAACCGTTCAAATGAGATGCTTGATGCCCAGCTAGTTCAAATGAAGCGAAAAAACACGGAGGATACACAGCATAAACCAGTCATAGAAAACCAAGATCTATTGAAGTTGAAAACTTCCAAGGCTCTCTCCCTTGATGATCCATGGAGTCTGTTAAGGAATGTCTGGTTCCATCTGATCTTGTTTTTCTGCCGGAGAGGAAGAGAAGGCCAGCGAGAGCTAAAGACATCAAGCTTGAAGTTTGAAGTTGATGCAAGCGGGCGACCCTACGCTACAATGGCGCACGACGAAGCCACCAAGAACCACCCGGGCGGCATAAATGATGTAAACTCCTCAGAGAAAAAAGCTCGAATGTATGAAACTGACTACCCAAACGACGGCTATAAAGCTCGGCGCTTGTATTTGTCAAAGACCAATCCAAACTGCGAATCCCTCTTCCAGTATCCGAAGAGAAATTGGTCCCCAACAGACGACGTGTGGTACGAAAACAGGCCCGTTGGCGTCAATAAGCTGGACGAAATGATGAAAGAGATCAGTAAAGAGGCCAAATTATCCCGCCCATACACTAACCATTCAGTCCGAGCCACATCAATCACAGTGATGTCAAATGCAGGTATTCCTAATCGCCATATAATGGCCATATCTGGGCATCGAAACGAGCAGAGTTTGGCACACTACAATACGAGGCCTTCGACCGAACAACTGCACCACTGTTCTGAAGTGCTGTCCCAAAGTCTCACTTCCTCAAGCCAAGCGATTGTCCCGGCTACTGTTCATCTGAACACAGCTGTTAAAAACAACAATGTGGTTGTAGAAGTTGCAAGACAAGATCCGGCGAGCCAGTTTGGCTCCATCTTTAGCAACTGCACAGTTCAAAACGTTCAACTGGTCATTCACGAGAAGTGATCGCTGATCTATCGCAACGGGTGTAGATCGACCATGAACATAACCTCTGTGATTCATCTTCTTTAGACTCGCATTTCTCCGCTAAGGCTTTTATTGACTTTTTTGATTATCGTGGTTTTTTTCTTTTAGAAGAGGCGCTGTAAAACATACTTTGAACTTTCTTGATAGCCAACGGTAAATGTAAATTTCCTTAGTGTGCGCGCGCACATTTAAGAGAGTTTTGACATGTGATCATACGAATAAAACATTTTTCAGAGAATTAAAGTCGTTATCTATGTTATAAAAGCAATGGTCCATAATGAGCGTGCATATATCCAGTTCTGGAAGCACTCTAGCAGCTAGAGATGCTCGAGGCGACGCCTCGAGCATCTCTTACGCTGCTCTCGTGCTTCAAGAACTGGATATACGCACGCTAATTATGGACCATTCCTTAAAATTAGAGAAGCACGCAACGACTTATATAGGAGAAGAATTCAATACGCGCCATCGATGTAAGTAAAAATTTATTTTCGCTATGAAAGAAACAAATTAAACTATTGAAAGAAAAAGAAAAAGATTAAGAAAGAAACAGAAAGCTTTTCGAAGTTGTGTAGGCTTGGTAAATAAATATTTGAAAACATTATAATATATAATATTACTTTTAATAATAACGTTACACTAATACTTAATTCACAACCACTTGTCAGATGATTCAGTGCGCTGCATAGTATTTTTTGCCACACATTTCATTTTCTGAATTCTGCATATATATATATATATATGTATACACTCGATTGCATAAACGTTGTAGTATACATTTATACTTCTAACAAATCACGGTGACGTCACTTCCGGTTAACATGAGATACACACGTGCTGCCGTGGATGCTCAGTACACAAAGCTTTGCCGTGGGGTTCGGATCTCTTCGAATCCTTCGAAGTTGTGGAGACTTTATCGATAATATTTTTCACTTCATTCATTAGGTAAGAAGTTTAATTTGGGATATTTTTACTTTATCTTCTTTTATCTTCTTTCGTTTTTAGATTTTTCTTCTGGGTTTTTGACTTCGTTTTCAAGTCATATTTATGATGCAAACTCCGTCCAAGCGAATCTGTTTGTAAGTCGAGTGCTTCATGCCTCACTTACACCGCCGAAATTTATGCATCCTAGGCGGTTTTTGGGAAATAAAGTTATAGTTTCCCGAGTTGCAACCATAGTTCTGCGAAATATTCATTATTTTGCTGGAATAAACTAATGGTTGCTCCCTACTGGTTTATTTTCCAGTAAATTTATTTCATGGCGGACGACACGAGGGGTTCACCTCCGCCATCTTGGAAAGATGAGATGTTGGGAATGTTCAACACATTCAAACAGGAGATCACTAATCAGATTCAGGAGCAGCTTGGACCTGCTGACGACTCAGATTCTGAACACAGCGTTTCCTCAGGAGACGATTATGTGGGTAATACCACTTCTGGTTTCGACAATCTTGCAGATGAATTCTCTACATCAGATAAGACTGGGCCAGCCGTTGATTCTAAATTAGCCTCCATGGTGGAGGAACTGGTTAAAGAAAAGCTACCCAAGTTAAAACTCGACGATTTGATGTCAAAATATCTTCGACCAGAAAATTGCAAATTGCTGGTCTCGCCCAAAGTCAATAGAGCTGTTTGGAATCAGTTAAGCCAGAATACCAAAGCCACAGATAGGGCTTTTCAAAAGTCTCAACAGTATTTTATTACTGCCATGTATGCCATGATGTCTGCCTGCGAGAAGGCAACAGGAGAGATGAAGTCTGTTCTTGCACACTCTTTAGTCCTTGCCTTGGCAGGTAATCGAGAACTGAACCTGTGCCGGCGGGAGTCCTTAAGGCCTGAATTGAATTCGCAGTTTGCTTCGCTTTGCAACCCTACTACGCCGATTACAGATCAGCTGTTTGGGGATGACATTGGAAAAGAAATTGACGAGGTAATTAAGGCAAACAAGCATTTCAAAATGTCATCCAAGAGAGGCAGTCGTAAAGGTTATCACCCCTACAACAGCCAAAAACGGCAAAGATCCTCTTCATCTTCAAGAGATGGCAGAGCTTATGGCTCGAGGTCTTTTTTAGGAGAGAGAGGCTCCTACCGCAGGAGGGGAGGAGCCAGACAACGCACTCAGACCGACAAAGAGTCTCGTCAATAATTTCCAGAGCTCAGGTTAGTTACATGACTCAAATTCATGGTATTATTGGGTCAGAGACACCATGTAGAGCTGGCCAATTACAACACTGTTTAGAGGAATGGAAAACAATTTCGTTGGACCCCTTTGTATTATAATGTGTGTCTAATTGTGAACTTGAGTTTCATTGCATTCCTATGCCATCAAATGGCTCTTCAAGTTCCTTACACTCAGAATTCAAATTCACATTGACAGAACAACAAGCTGTTGATAGAGAGATTGACACCTTTTTGGAAAAGCCAATTATTGAACGATGTCAGTCAGAACGTGGGGAGATTATTTCACCTATATTTCTAATACCTAAGAAGGAACCTGGGGTCTACAGAATGATTTTCAATTTAAAGTCCCTTAACCAATCAGTGACTTACCATAAGTTTAAAATGGACACGCTTGAGTCTGCAATCAAATTAATGAAGCCTGGGTGTTTTATGTCTTCAATCGACCTGCGAAATGCTTATTACTCCATACCACCTTACGAACTCAATATGGACATAATTGCCTGGGATATCTTGATGACTCTTTCTTCACGGACGATACTGAAGATGCCTGTCGTGAGGCTACCATACATGCAGCTCAGCTGTTTACTCGTCTAGGTTTTGTCATTCACCCAACCAAGTCTATATTCAATCCTACACAGTCATTAGAGTTTTTGGGTTTCGTGTTAAATTCTGACACCATGACAGTTTGTTTGACCCCAAGGAAGATTGAGAAAATTATCCTTATGTGTCAGAAGTATTTATGTGGACAGGCATATACCATTCGGGAAGTTGCATCATTGATAGGAACTTTGGCATCAACATTTTCTGGGGTGGAGTTTTGGCCCGCTGTATTATAGAAATTTAGAATGGGACAAAGATGTGTCCCTAAAAGCTACCCAAGGGGATTTTGTTGAGAAAATGTCCCTTTCCAGGGAAAGTCTCCAAGAATTAGAATGGTGGGTCAGTTCCCTCCCTGCTGCAAGGAGAAACATTGTGTATGGTATCCCAACCATGATTCTTACGTCTGACGCATCTTCTGTGGGTTGGGGTGCTTGGACTTCCCAAAGTCAAACCCAAGGTCTATGGTCCCAAGTGGAGAGGAAATATCATACCAATGTCCTGGAGATGCTCGCAGTTAAACTGGGGCTCATGTCCCTTTTTGAATCAGTATCCAACCAACACATTAGGATCTTATCTGACAATACTACCACAGTGTCCTATATTAATGCTATGGGAGGTTGTAAGAGTAAGGAATGCACTCAGATTGCTAAGGACATTTGGTTATGGGCCATCAGTCGGCACCACTGGCTCTCAGCGGCTCATCAGCCGGGGCAGCTGAATGCCATTGCAGACTCACTGTCGCGCCATTTTGAGGATGGGATAGAATGGCAGCTGAATCCTATTCTTTTTGACAGAATCTGTGGGTTGTATGGGGTCCCTGAGATTGATCTGTTTGCCAGTCGAATCAACCATCAAACGAATACCTATCTTTCTTGGAAACAAGATCCCTGTGCAACCTATGTAGATGCTTTCACTGTGAATTGGTCCCAGTTCACTAACAGTTATAAGTTTCCACCATTCTGTTTAATCAGTAGATGTCTCCAAAAAATATTTTTGGAACAAGCAACAGTGACCATCATAGTACCTCTGTGGACCACACAAGCTTGGTTTACAAGGCTTCTAAGTCTCCTGATCCATCGGGCCAGAATGTTCCTTGTCACTCATGGCATGCAAGGTATCAGGCAACAGTTCATTGAATGCAGCATTTCTGAGGACATTACCAATGTCCTCATGTCCTCATGGAGGCCAAGTACACAAGCAATATGATGTTCACATCAGGAGGTGGGGTGAATTTTGTCTACAAATGAAAGTTGATTCATTGCGCCCAAATATCAATGACGTGTTAGAGTTTCTGCACAGTTTACACATCAAAGAGCTATCCTATTCCATAATTAATACAGCACGTTCGGCTTTGTCGAACTATTTAATGGGATTCGAATTTCCTGGTACTCACTACACAATTACTGATCACCCCTTTGTTAAACGCTATTTGAAGGGAGTGTTTAATTTTGTCAAACCTACTCCTCGTTATCAGGAGACTTGGGATGTCAACCCAGTACTGAAATACATAGAGCTATTGTCGCCGTTGGAGAAACTTTCATTAAAGGAACTAACATTCAAATTAGTTATTTTGCTAGCACTCACATCTGGACAAAGATGTCAGACATTATCATTTCTCGATATTGATGATATGAAAGAGAATGCAGATTATTATTTGTTCTACATACGGGATCATGTCAAGCAAGACAGACCGGGAAAGATTTTTGCATCGTTTATTGTTAAGAAGTACATTAAACAGGAACTCTGTGTTTATTCCACTCTTCGACACTATCTTGAAGTGACAAAGAGTGTACGTAATGAAGGCAATTCACGACTGCTCGTATCCTACGTGAAGCCTTATCGACCGGTTAGTACTAGTACTATAGGTCGATGGATTAAAACTGTCCTCCAAGGAAGTGGTGTTAATACAACAAAGTTCAAGGCTCACAGCACCAGAGCAGCTGCTACATCCAAAGCAAGCCAGATGATTCCGACTGATGAAATATTGAAGCACATAGGATGGTCTCAAGTTTAAACTTTCCAGACATTCTATAATAAACCTGTGCTTACTGATTTTGCTGCAGCGGTATTAAGATAAATTGTTATTGTCAAAATAAAGTTTTGTTTTGTTTGTCAATAGTGGTTGTGTCCACAATAATTGCTTTAAAGTCTCATGTTAACCGGAAGTGACTTCACCGTGATTTGGTAGAATTGAAAAATTAAACGAGCCTTACCTGTAAGGTGAAGTTTGATTGTGATTCTACCAAATCCAAGGTGACGCGCTGAGGGTTAACATGCCCTCCCTTAGAGTTATTCTGTTTTCCCACCCGTGCTTTTTACCCGTTTTTTCTCTATATCGTGTCCACAACATTTAAAACTCTGAGCATCCACGGCAGCACGTGTGCCTCTCATGTTAACCCTCAGCGCGTCACCTTGGATTTGGTAGAATCACAATCAAACTTCACCTTACAGGTAAGGCTCGTTTAATTTTTCAAATTTATACGAATATCTAATGAGATGCATAATGCAAAATAACCATTTTCAACGCTTAAAACCAACTGATTTATAATCTGTACGATCTAATAGACAAGAAAAAAATATTTTGACAGTCATTGAATGAAACAAACAATAAATAAAGCGATTTTTCCGTTTTGCATATCATTAAATATACTGAATAAATTAGATATTTGTATAAATGTATACTACAACGTTTCTGCAAGGAAGAGAGGAAGGGAGATAGATAGTGAGTGAGTGAGTGAGTGAGTGAGTGAGTGAGTGATACTTTATTTATACTCGAAAAAAAATTCTATCAATATAAAAATTGCTTTACAAGAATGTCGAGTTAAATAAGAATACAATTTAGACAGCTAAAAAAGTTTATGAGAGTCCAACAGAAGAAAGCTTTCTTTTAAATTCCCTTATACTTCTAGCTGACTTAATATCTGAAGGCAAAGAGTTCCATGCTTTTGCACCTTCATAGGAGAACGCACGTTTGAGGTACTCAGTGTTTGGTTTCGATAATTTTAAACACTTTTCTCCCTTCCGCAAATTATATTTTGTAGTTTGATACTCAAAGCGGTCTCTTAAACTTTGAGGTGCAAGAGCATTCAAAGTCTTGTACATTATTGTGGCTTTATGTTTCTTCCGCCTGTTTTGAAGATTTTCCCATCCTAGAGACATTAAAATGTCGCGCGACCTAGTTTCATAATTACTCTTAGTTATAATTCGGCCTGCGCGATTTTGCATTTTTTGGAGTCTGTCAGCTGATGTTTTTGGTAAATTATCCCAAACCACATCGCAGTAGTCAAACCAAGGAGTTATCAGCGAATTATATATTGCAATCGCCGTCTCCTGGGGGACGTAATCACGAACCTGTCTAAGGCCAGCCAGGCCTGATGAAACTTTTTACGTATATGATCGACATGGTCAGCCCAGGACAGGCGTTGGTCGATTACAACCCCCAGGGTTTTGGCTGTTTGGACACGTGCGATTTGTTTACCTTCAAGGTAAACATGTGGTTTGGAACTTATTTGACGTAATTTGTCGTCAGACCCAATAAACATATATTCAGTCTTTGTTGAATTAAGGCTTAATCTATTTGCCATCAACCAGTTGGATATGCTAATAATATCAGAATTGATCTGCTCAGATAAAGATTTTACGGAAGTATTACAAGCCGTGAGGCTTGTGTCGTCCGCGTACATTCTTGTACTTGAAAAATGTACACTATTTGGTAAATCATTAATATACAATATGAATAATAATGGACCTAGGATTGACCCTTGGGGAATTCCACAAAGGGTTTGTTTTATAGTAGATAATGTATTATTCACGTTGCATCTCTGTCTTCGCTCAGTTAAATAGGATTTAAAACCACTTCAATGAATTTTCTGCAATGCCGTAATTAGCTAATTTATGGAGAAGGATAGAGTGATTAACTGTATCAAACGCTTTCGTAAAATCAAGGAAGGTGATACAGTTAATCTTCCCTTCATCTATATTTGTAAGCCATTCAGTTGTAAGTTCCAGCAGAGCAGTAGTCGTTGAGTGCTGTGGTCTAAAACCTGATTGTTTTTCAGAGAGCAGGTTATTTGAACTAAGATAAGTATATAACTGGTTGAAGACAATTCTTTCGAAAAGTTTAGCAATGGCAGGAAGTACTGAGATAGGGCGATAATTGTTTAAATCATCTCTATCATTTGCTTTATGAATAGGAGTTACCTTGGCGAGTTTAAGGTCATTTGGAAAAATACCACTGTCTATAGATTGATTGAAAATCTTAACTAAGGGATTAATAATAATTGGAGCACCTTCCTTTATCAAGCGCACAGATATGCCGTCTAAGCCCGTTGCCTTATTACTTGATATAGAGTTTAAGATCTTAGATAATTCATCAGAAGTCGTGTGTTGTAATTTAAAGGTCGAGTTTGCTTTATTTAGGTAATAGTTAAAGCTTAGTGGTCCTTCCGGGATTGTACCGGCTAGCTTTGTCCCTATTTCAGAAAAATGAGCGTTAAAAAGCTCAGAGATTTCTTGAAAATCGCAAATAGTGTTTTCCCCGCTCTTTAAGGAGGTTATACGAGTTTTGTCTTTACTTTTTCGAGATAAGACTTCATTTATTGTTTTCCAAACTTCGCTCGAATTTCTCGAGATTTGTGAAAAGTGAGTTTCATAGTATTTCTTCTTAGCTTTTTGATTTCATTGTTTACTCGGTTTTTACTTGCTTTGTATTTTTCCCAGTCATTATTTTGGTTTGTCTTTATTGCTAATTGTTTTAGTTTGTCACGTTCGAGCATCAATTTTCGTATTTCAATTGTCAACCAAGGCGTCCTTCTATTTCTTATGCGCTTCCGCTTTAACGGTGCGTGCAATTCAATAATAGATAGAAACAATTCTTTCCATTTTAACCACATATCATTTGGGTCCTTTAAATCATTCAGGCTATCCCAAGGGAGTGACGCCAAGTCCCTACGAAAATTGTTTGCATCAAAATTTTTGAAAGTTCTAAATGTTATTATTTTGTGCTTATGATTTGTTGGTATAGCTATCTTGCGTATAGCATACACCAGGCTGTGGTCACTCAAAGAGAGGTGTATAACACCGCTCTGGGCAACCCTGTTTGGAGTGTTTGTAAGAATGATATCAATCAATGTTTTGCTTCTTTGGGTGATTCTTGTTGGTTCAGTAATTAGTTGATGTAACTGAAATAACTCAGAAGTATGTCTTAGTTGACGAGCCTGTGTACTTGTATTACTATTGATTAAATCACAGTTCAAATCCCCCAAGACATACAGCTCTTTGAATTCAGAGTCTATTTTTGTCAAAATATTTTCGAGAATGTTACAGAAAGCTAAAACGTCATAATTTGGTGGTCTATAGCAAGCTAATACGATAAATGGTCTACTGTGTGGTTTCGTTATCTCAATACATAGTGATTCAATGTTGTTATCAGATAGATCCGGACGGCTTTTGCCGTTTATACTTGATTTTAAATACAAACTAACACCCCCACCTTGACGATTTCTGTCAAACCTATACAATTCATAGCCTTCAATACCTACTAGAGAACTTGGGATAGTAGGGTCAAGCCTGGATTCATTTATAGCAAGAAGATCAAGGCTCTGATTTGCGACCCATATCCTCAGTTCATCAATGTGTGCGAGTAAGCTAGCAATATTCAACGAGGCCATTTTAAAACCTCTTACCTTTGGTATGTTATGGCCAGAAATTGATACGTTGGATTGATTTGAAAAGCTTTCCTCTATTGGTACTCTACCTAAGGATCAAGTAAAATTAGATTTAATATGACTATTGAAGTCTTTGGCGATGGCTCCTATGCCGGCTCGGTTGAGGTGGAGTCCCTTGTCATTCAATTCTTTGGTTGTGATTTTGTGCTTTATAAGAGTCCATCCTCGGTTTGAACAGAAGGATCCAAGCCGCTTGTTAACATCTATTCTGGCAGTTTCAAGCATACTGGAGTCTTGTCGAGCGGTAATTTCTGAAATTGCTATTTTACACTCTGGAAGGGCATTCTCAATGCTTTCACATACTTCAACAATCTTATCTGTTACGGTACTTGGAGTATCACTTTTAAGGTTGTTGGTTCCCGTATGCAATATTAAGCTATTAGGTTTTCTCTTGATAATTGGTTTTATATAATCTTTCAAGTCATCAGCAGTTGCACCGGGAAAGGAACGAATAACCACGAGATTGTCCTTATTAGACATTCTCCATCCTTCTAGTTTACCAATAATTGAGTCACCAACGATAATTGTTGTCTTCCGATTCTCTTTGTGGGACTTATCCGGCTGTGTTGTCTCACTTTCATCAGGGCAGGTCGCTGGGGCTTCACTAGATTTATCTATGGTTTGTGAACTCTGCTTCTTTCTCTTTTTTTGCCTCTTTTTCCCTTTCACTGAACTGTTGTTGCTTGTAGTTAGAGGTTCTATCCGTTCTTCAGTTTCATGCATCTGCATAGTTCTTTCTGTCATGTTAGGCCCAAAGAAAGGGTTTTGAAAAGGGTGGGTCCCAAGAGGAAATGAAGGCATTAGGTTATTGTTGTGGGTAATGATGCCAATTGTTGCCAAGAGTTTTTCGCGTTCGTTTTGTAAATGTTTGATAGTCTCTTTATGAATAATAATTTCTTGTTTCAACTTTTCGATTTCTTCGTTTACTTCAGTTTCTTTAAAGACTTGTCTTTTTATCAGGCTGACTTCTGCAATTAAATCTTCTACTTTTTGGGTCAGTGGGTTAATAGTGGACTCATCACTTAACAGTAACGTTGGAGTGGTTGGTTGATAAATAGGCACTTGTACTATGTCTTCGTCAGGAAAAAACTCTAGGAGAGCTTCTCTGAGTTTTTCATAATTCGACCCATAAAGTTTAAGATTTCCCGTTGTGGTATAGAAACGTACCGATGCGTCTTGAATCTTATAAGTAAAAGCTTTGTGGAGTTTATCTTCACTTACTTCACCGGCGTCTTCGTCAGGAGCATCAAGGACAAGCCGGATTAGTGTCTTCAAATCTTCGAAATTTCCTTTCCATTTAAGTTGTTGGTCGTCTGATAAGTCCAGTAGTGGCTTAAGACTTTCCATCATTAGTTTCAAGGATATTTGGAAGGAAATCGTTTGTAAGATTTGATAAAATTTGAAATTTTCTTGGAGCTCACTAATACACGTCCGTCCAGAGTGAGTGAGTGAGTGAGTGGGAGAGAGAGAGAGAGAGAGAGAGAGAGAGAGAGAGAGAGAGAGAGAGAGAGAGAGAGAGAGAGAGAGAGAAAGAGATCCTTGTGTCCCCTGTAGTGGCTAGGAAAAAAAGCAACATTGTTTCACTCTAACCAGGTAGGTGTATTTTAAAGTGACTGTTGCTAGCGTTGATATGAAGTACTAGCGTTTTACATAATGCTAGCGCTACAGGTATAGAAGTCAACATTTTATCCTATTCCTTTTTCTGCAAGATACGACTAGAATTACTTGAGGCAACTTAAGTATACCAGAAAATTCGTCTTCCGGTCTATCAGGTTTTTATGTTTTCTGTGTTTTAATTTAGTCACAGCGATATTACTTGCCATGGCTCTATTCCGCTTCCTTTTGATATTATCATCATTTATTTTTGCATAGGCGGTTAAGTTGAATGGAAGTTAAGGTATTACCTCTGCAGCAAGGAAAAGCAAAGCAAAGATGATGGTGGCGAGTAAAATTACTAACCAAGAACTAAGACGAAAGTAAAGACACAAAACGAAAGGAAGAAGAGAGTGAAGGAAAAAAGAAGGAAGTAGAAAAAAATTCCCAACCTAGATATCTGTTAAGTATATTGACAGGTCGTGTATGACATCACGACTGTCGCGGCTTTAGCACGAGACGTTTTGAGTAATAAACAGAATCGTTTAGCAGTTCACTCGAATTATTGTGGTTTTACTCGTTTCGGAGGACCTTTATACACGACATATAGTACAAACTTTATAGGGTTTAAGATTGACATAGTGCCTTAGCTTTCTTATTACACGTCGGGCTAGAAGGGCTAAAAAATGTTTCATTTAGGCAAAACGTTTTTGTGTTCCATTGAAATTTCTTGAAACTTGGTAACATTAAAGAGTCTAACAAATCTCACAACTCTGTCGTTTTACTTTTTTAAATTTCGACATGTTTGGCGGGAAAATGACGTCATCAATTTTAACGGAAAATCGAAATACTCCACAATGGAAAATTCTAACTAGCGCATTTGAAAGAACTGGACATGAGGAGTTCAAAAATGCAAAATTTGTTCATTTCTGATATGTGAACCAAAAGATATGATTTTTTGAATGTTCATGAAGCCGCCATTTTGTTACTATTTTGGTTCACATTTCGATCGAGTATTTCGATTTTCCGCTAAAATTGATGACGTCATTTTCCCGCCAAAAATGTCGAAACTTAAAAAAGTAAAACGACAGAGTTGTGAGATTTGTTAGGCTCTTTAACGTTACCAAGTTTCAAGAAATTTTAATGAAATACAAAAACGTTTTGCCTAAATGAAACATTTTTTAGCCCTGCTAGCCCGACGTGTTATGCCATTAGTTTTAGATATTTTGCTTAGAATAAAATTAATTTGTTTTTCCCATGATGTTATATTTTGATCAATGTAGACACCCAAATATTTGATGATTCAGTCTGTTTAAATTGTGGTAGTTCAATGTTAGGAATTCTTTTCTTACTCGATTCTTTTATCATGTAATTGGTCTAGTCTATATTTACAGTTGATTTATTAGCTGTACAAAAATCTAAGACAGCTTGTAATTCAGTATTCATAGCTCTCTCTACAGCCGCAGGGTCCTTATGTGAAAAAAAAAAAAAAAAAAAAAATTGTCATCTCAGCAAACATCCTAAAATTTAGTTTTGACACCCAGCAATCTTTACTTAAAAAAGTATAAGCGGAAAGTAGAAGAAAACAAGGCATGGATTAAACCATATTATTAAAATGAATGACTAAATGCTGGAATGTTAAAGCTAAGGTACCATATTAAATGATAAAAGACAAATGATACCACCGGCTGGATGAAAAAAATATAATATATTTCCTCACCTGTTCCATTTAATTAGTGCAATGGAAAAAAGAAGTGGATATTCTTGTGTTTTATCGGCCGCATCCCGTTTTCAAGTTTTCAGAAAAGGAGCATGCCTCCGCGCTTCCTCTTCCCTCTCCCCCACATGTTTGAATTGACTAGTGGACTGGGCACTAATGTCAAAGACTTTGTAAACAACACAATAGTAGGTTGGAAAGTCGTGTATTTTTTATTATTTTTTTAAATTTTTTTTAAAAATTTAGCATGACAATTGTAATTTTTGCTGCGCTTTCTACTTGCATAAGTGCTGGAGGGCTCTTTAAAATAATATTCCTGTATCAAACAAATATTAGAAGAGCAGCAATGTTACCAAAGCTAGCTGATCGGTTAAAGGCAACAAAGATGAAATGTTGGATGGATCGCGAGAGTTAGGATATCGTGGAAGTTCTTCGACCAAACAATTCTAGCCGATGTAGCCAAAGTTTGAAGGTTTGCTACTTTTCCAAATTCGCTGCTCTGACAATTTTTTTTTTTTTTTTTTTTTTTTAACAAAGCAACATTAGGGCTTTCTGATGATATGAATAAGGATCTGTAACTAGGTGCCAAAATGTTTTGAAATGCTCCTTCAAATTTAGACATTTTTTGAGATTTTGAACAAGCTGTTTTACATAAGGTAACTTTTTTTTCCGTTTGGTATACAAGGGAATGTAATTTCATTAAAATATTACTACCAGAGCAACTGTAATAACAGATCTTCCATACGAAAAAAGAAATGTAGAATTTCGTCAAGTATTTATTTTTTTAGAACGCCATAAAGTTTGAGGCATTTCGGGCACCTCGAAGGCGATAAATCTGTGCCGAGGGTCCTGGAATTTGAATGGTGGTCGGTTTTTGTTACTGAGACAGCCTCTTAATACTTTGTTATGCGCGCTTGGAGGTAATGGTAATACCAAAAACATTTTTAGAGCACTTGATATATATTAACCTATACATTAAAACTGAGCGGATGTTGCAATAGACCAATGGAGTTTCAAACCTAAACTACCACAATTCTTTTTAAAAGCTCTTTTTTCACATTGAAATGTTAAAAATCCTTTGAGGATACCAGACAATAGTGAAATTTTGTATAACAAATTAAAGCTACTGAAGAGGATTTTGGTTGTGTGAGGTTTGAAAGGTCATCATACTTGAGGTGTAATGCTTTGCATGAGTGAAATATTCAAGATGAAAAATAGATCAAAGTACAAATCAGAAACGGAAATAAGAAAAATAATAATAATAGACAGCCTCTTAATTACTGCGAAAGCCATCACATAGTAATTCTCTTCAACTCCTTTTAAGATCTTAAGCAATCCTTCAATGATTTTGACTTTCTTCATCTTTTCGTTGTAATCAAAAACCCTGGAAAAGAAAAATAAAAGATTATTAAATTATATTGAAGTAGTAATAAATGAAATTAGTCAAATTCAAGCTGCAATAAACATCGATAAGTATATTATTTTTTAATATTAAGTGCGGCCTTTACCTAAATTCAAGAGTGCCACATCACCAGTGCAATCCCCATTAATATCATGTGACCCTTAATGTGCCTTAGTATGTTCGATGAGTTCTGTTTGGGTGTTGCTGAAAAGAGAAATATATAGGTTAACCAAAAGTTAAATAGAGTAAAAAAATAAAATAAGTTTGAGTTCCCTTATGAAGAGAAACAATATATATTTTTTTAAACAAAAGTGCTTTTTAGCTTCCCCCTCCCCCTCTCTTTCTCTTATTTATTGTTATACAGGAAAGTAATGGAAGTTGATAGCTGACTATTGAGATATATGAAGGATATATAGGTAATTGAAATAGCGGTGTTGCTAAAAAAATATAAATGTTGAAAGTAAAGGTTTCAGTATTTAGATCTTATTAACCGAGCGGGAGATCTGTACGGGATAATCTTGACCGAGGTCGGAATGTACAGACCGAGCGCAGCTCGGTCTGTACCCGACGTACCGAGGTCAAGATTATCCCGTACAGACCGACCAAGCTCGGATGATAAGAGTTTTATTATATGACCACTTTTCATTGAAAAAGACAAAATGTTTTCGCCGTAAGATTAATATGCGATCGGACCGATTAAGGTGGCTGCCTACCTTTGAACGTTCGATTTGAGCCCACGATGTGCGCGCGCTCAAATACCGCTGAAAAATCTACAAGATTTTATTGAAGAACCATACGCGTTTTGAGCTTCAACAGGGCAAAACCCTCAAATTTTGCACGGGACTCTATATTTTTTGATAGCTTATTCGAAAAAACTCCTAAAAATCTAGGTTATATCAACATTTTAGGAAAAGTTTAAATCAGGAACACGTGAAAAAATAGAATTTTGTAGGGATTTTTGTTCGACTTTATGAGATTTTTTAAGAGCACCGAAACTACAAAATATGACAAATCAATGTATCTCTCTGTCTTTTTGTCGAAAATATCCATGTATTATTGTAGAAGGATTGACTAGCCTTCGTTCGTGCAATCATATAATCTGCAAATAACTATTATCTCATTAATCTTAATTTTTTTCTAATCACTTCCGGTGGCGCAATTTTTACTCCAAAAGCTCGTGCGTAGGCTTCCATTAAATGCTGATTATCTCGAAAACGAGCTCGGGACACCCTTTTTTTCTTTCCAGATTTGGAATCAGCATTGAATTTCAATTCGGAAAATCGAAGTTTTAGAAAAAGCTTAAATCAATTTCCAAAAGTAGGCAGTCACCTTAATACCGGAGAATCTAGACCAGTCCGCGCTGCGATCTATCCAATCAGATTGCTCGATTTGCTAGTGTCCAGGCTCTATGATTCACGGTCATATAATAAATAAATATTGTAACCAATTGTTTTCTTCCACCACCACCACCACCACCACCACTGGTGGACTGGTGGATAGGTTATCATTATCAGGAACGCCCCTAGGCCAGTGATGTGCCTCATGGGAAAAATGTTGATGCAAGAGAACGTTATTGTTGTGCCGAGATTTGCAAAAATGAATCCCCCCTCTTAAAGTCCTGGATCCGCCACTGATGGTGGACATTTTTTCCCCGTTTCTTAATATCTGCAAGTTTTGATTCATGTTTTCGACATATGTGTACTTGATTATATACGAGAAATGGAGTAACGGGAAAAAATGGCTGCTCTCAGCGAGAGTGGACAGCAGTTTACACATGAGCACTGCAGGCATTTGCAGCATAATTTATTTTTTTTAAGTTTCAATTTTTCTGTTTGTCTCATTTGTTGATGTATTGGTAGTGGTATGAACAAATATTGATTGGTTGCTTTGTTGACTTGAAGGTTGGTTTATAATTGGTTGATTGGTTCATAAGGTGGAACAGAGGGAATGCGTAAGTAAATAATTTAATAACTTTAATAGCTTCTTTTGGAAAAAATAGAAGAATGATGAATAACAAAAACATTAAGTACTTAAAGCTTATGCTATTTTCAGGATCATTTACGATTGTCTTTAATTATGCAAGATTTTAATCATGTAAGTCTTTCTCAACACAACACTCATCCGGACTATCAAACCACAGCAAATGTATTATATATATACACTCCATTGCAGAAACGTTTTTGTATACATTTATACATGTCTCAAATAACAAATTCCGGTGATGTACAATTCGATAAACGTTTCAAAAAAGATGATCCCTTATGTTTTCATTGAATTGCTGGTGTTATAGATGCTTTGAAGTCCTGGTTAACTTTACTTAAAAAACGAAAGATAACTACATATAATCCAATACAATATCAAGTTTAGCTAAATTTACCTTTGATGTCTTTCACCAGAATCTAAATTTTGGAGATCCTGGATTTTTTTAGGACAAATCAAGACTAAGCTTAAAACAAACTTGAAAACTGGTCAAAAAAGGTGAGCAAAGAAAAAAGCTTTCTTACGTCTTCTACATAACGATGTTTGGTTTTCAATAGGAATTTTTATGTTTTTATATGAACCGTATTTTTTACCGCAATGAAAATTAAAAAATAAATAGAGAATACTTCATGGAAAGTGCGCCTGTACGGTTTTTCTTCACGAGTTGTGCAGTATCAAAAACAAAAAAAAAAACAAAAAAACAAAAAAAAAACAAAAAACAAGCGAGTCTTCGAGCTACCGAGTTTTATTTTTTGATACGACACAATGATAGAATTAAAACTGTACAAAGCACTTTCCATGCTGTATTTGTTTATGATATACATACTGAGAAATTTGATAATATTCCATTCATAGTCCTCTCCATCCTTTCGTCTAACCGAAGGAAAAAAATCTGCTACATATCTATCTAGCTCTTGTTGCTCTATTTCGTGAACTTCTCTTTCCTCATTTTGTGATGTTAGATAGCTTTTCAGTAGCCTCACATCTTGCTCGGTTTAGCTTCCCTTAGTATGCTTGTTTTGTAGACGTTCTACATAATCCTCTACAGTGTCATTGGGAGTGACAAATTTATTTTCTTCCATTTTTTATGCCTTTGCTTACTTTTTACAGTAAAAAAGGACCTATTTTAATAAGATAGAACAAAAACAGCACTGAAAAGATTTACTGCTTCGCTCATTGACAAAGCTACCAGATCTATGAGCGCAGGGATGGAAACCATTCAACGGTGCAGTGCAAAAATATCGTTCGTCCAATCAGATCGGCGAACGACTTTTTTTACGGTGAAAAAACGTCGTTCGCCGATCTGATTGGCTGAGACCAGTGAATGAACGAAAACTTACTGAATAGATTTTCAGTGAGTATTTCTCAGTATGTATATAATAAATGCTTTGGTAGCATCATGAGATAGAAACTTGGCTGCAGATCATTATAAACTAACTAAACTTGTGAATTGAAGGCCCTGAACGTATCATCAGCTAAAAAATAGTTTTCTTATCCTAATTCTTTATTAAAATATTTTTATTCCTTTCATATATAGATATGAGCTTTAGCTACTTTTCGATAACCTTGAACACTTAATTTTGAGATTCTATTTTACCAGTTTTCATCTGTTTTCCTGTGTAAGAAAGGTACGGAAATCACGAACGACAAATGTTTTCGAAAAACAAAGTTTACATCCGGTTAAACTTGACAAGAACAACTGAGACAAAATAGAAAATAATGCAAAATGCAATGCAAATACAAAATAGCAATTTTCTTTGTCAGTAAACTGGCATTTGTAAAGGAGTTTTAAAGGTCTTTATACAATAACATAGTTCTCAACAACAACAAATTAAGCTCATTTTTATAATCATACTAGCTCGAAAAGCTCAATAAATAGTTGAAGATATTTGTGTGATTTTATGTCATTCAATATTTAATTAACTTATCAGTAGAAAGATATAAAATTCAAAATGAAAGTACTCTTCAATAATAACAAAACAGGTAAACTTTTTTCGCCCGTTTGTCATTCTAGTTTGTTGCTCGTTTGTCACACATCTCTTGGATTTGTTTAATTTGTAGAATTCAAAAAGTTCCCTTCTCTGATATATACTTATACTAATAAACTTAATGTGTTTTTTTTGGTTTTTTTTCAAATAACTACTTTAAAAACATGTAAGAACTACGAGTACTCTTACTACAATAACAAAACAGGTATACTTTTTTCGCTCGTTTATCATGCTAGTTTGTTGCTCGTTTTCCGGTAGTTGTAGCTATTTTATCTACAAATAAAACAAAATAGAAAATGTCCTAATCTCTACCTGCAGACTGTGTCGAAGTCTTTTCTTCCATGATTTCTTCCATGATTTTTTGTTTTGTTTTTACAATTTTACAACAACAAAAAAATGATAGTTAAAAAGCTTGTTAAAGTGCTAACTCTGACGAAAATCGCTCAAACTTGGATTCAGTTGAAACTTCCTAAGAATGCTCTTTAAAGGTCCAATAATAATATCGAGAAAACACTTCATACAGTGATTATTGGACCTTTAAAGAATATTCTTAGGAAGTTTCAGCTGAATCCAAGTTTGAGCGATTTTCGTCAGAGTAGCACTTTCAACATCCTCAAAAACAAAAATATTTTCAGGAAAGGAAAAGTATTTGATAAAGGTACTTTTAGGCATACAATTTAGTAAGAAAACTAGTTGTAAAAGACAACATTTCGCTGTTATCTCGACAATGTCACCTGATGATGTTGTCGAGATGACCGCGAAACGTCTTTTACAACTAGTTTTCTTACTAAAGGAAAAGGATTGCCGTGAAAAAGAAGAGAATGAGAACGGAATAAATCAAATATTATAAAATCGATTGCATTTTCTTTCAAATTTGAATGTGAAAGTAAGCATTTTTCTGTTTTTCATATCATCTTGATTAAAAAAAGCAAATATGAAAAACATCTGAGAAAATGCATACATATGCTGAAAACTAAAACTTAGAGCCTTTCTTATGATTAAATAGAAAGGGCAGATTTCATAAACTACCATCTGTTTCTAAATCCACATTTGCAGATAATTTCATACAACTGCTGCTGATTTCGACTGACTCTGTGTAGATTGTGTTCGTATTGCAATATGTTCAGTCAATCGATATACGAGGACTCTGATCAAAACATGCGGGATGTTGAAAGAACACGAGAGGAGCGTAGGAAACCAAGACGCGTAGCGTAGAAACACAAAACGAGGGCAATAGGCTTATAAATAGATCCCACTGGTTAAACAAACCACGTGGAAAGTTGATAGTCGATATATGCAGCTCAGACTTCGTTTCTTTTTAAAGTTGAACATGTTCGTTTTACGTTATTACCTCAATACGTCCTATCTTTCTTACCCCCCCCCCCTCCCCCCCCTTCCCCCCCTCCCCCCCCCCCCCCCCCCCCCCCCCACCCCCCCCCTCCCTCCAGACGGGATTCTATAATAAATTTGGCGGGATAATGGTACAGTGAATCGCGATGCTATAATATATGCATATTATAACTGTATATTGGTATTCGATTTTTTTATTAATGCTGAAGCTATCAAAACCTTACTTGTATTGTTGGGAGCAGCAGCTGTAGTGTGTGGGGTTGCAGAAGGCCCTTCTTTTGGTTTTTCTGTCGAGGGAAAATATAATAATTAAAACAATTTCACGCGCAATCCTTTTAGTTTTACCACTTGTTTGGGCTTAACTCAAGATGGTGGCCATTTTTTCCCGTTTCTTAATATCTGCAAGTTTTGATTCATATTTTCGACATATGTGTACTTGAATACATACGAGATATATGGAGTAACGAAGAAAAATGTTTGCTCTCAACGAGAGTGGACAGCGGTATACACATGAGCACAGCAGGCATTTGCAGCATAATTTAATTTTTTTAATTTCAGTTTTTCTTTTGGTCTCATTTGTTGTTGTAGTGGTAGTGGTATGAACAAATAGTGATTGGTTGCTTTGTTGACTTGAAGGTTGGTTTATAATTGGTTGGTTGGTTCATAAGGTGGAACAGAGAGAATATGTAAGTAAATAATTCAAACTTTAATAACTTAAGGAAAAATGGAAGAATGATGAATAACAAACATACCAAGTGCTTAAACCTTATGCTATATTCAGGATCGACTTACGATTGTCTTTAATCATTAAAGATTTGCGAGATCTGCTTGATTTGTATGAATTAATTCCTCAATAATAAGTCGATTGAGTGCCGGTGTGTTTAAAGCTGTCTAGGTTCGTCTATAAATAGCTAACCTGATTTCCTATTAACATTTCGTGGTTAGATACTATACCTTGGGGGTAGGTTTTGATTAAAAAAGACAGTGTTGGATTAGTTTGTGGTAAGAATATGGTAAATAATTATTGACATTCAAATAACCATCTGATATCGTTGGCCCATAACCATCTGTGGTATAATAAACTATCTATCAATTATTTTTTTTAAGAACAAAGTTATGAATATGTCTAACAATATAACCAACATATCGTATTATTGTCGAAATACTACAAAGACTATATTTTGCTTCATAACATTGAACCCAGACGTTGATGTTTGTTGTGAAGTCAGTGATCATCCAGGTGTGTGTAGTCTTAAGGAAGACTTGAACTAGAGAAAGTCTTTGAAATGACTAGGTCCAGCTCAGGTTGTCCAAAGGTCAGTCACCACTAACAATATTCTTTCTCGCCAAAAGAGTATTAAGCACACTACCAAGCAGTTTATTGATCAAAAACTGAAGTTTATGGTGAAACAAGTAAAGTGCATCAGATATCTAGGTGTGTTTATAGACTCTCATCTTTCTTGGAAAAATCATATTCAACATATTGTCATGAAATTAAAGCGTACTATCGGTATACTATGCAAAATTTGCCATTATACACCTATGACCATACTCAAACAACTATATCATACTTTAATTTATCCCCACTTGACTTATACTGTTATAACATGGGGAAACACCTACCCATCTAGTCTTACACCTCTTATTACACTTCAAAAGAAAGTCTTAAGAGCAATGACCTTTTCTGACTTCAGAGCTCCTTCAAGTCCACTTATTCAATCTCTGGGAATACTTAAACTCAATGATATAATTTATTTGAATAATTGTATATTTATGTATGATTTTCACTCAAACACTCTGCCATCAGTTTTTCATGACTTCTTCATACCCATAAGTAAAATACATACCTACAGAACACGATTAGCTTCAAAAGACTCTTTCTATATTTCCAAAATAAGAACTAATTATGGCAAATTTAATAACCGTTACGTCGGTGCCATTACTTGGAACAAGATTAAAGATGAATTAAAAAGAACTAAACGTTCAAGTTAAAAAAAAAGTAATAATAAATCAAATTTTAAAAACTTACTAGTACTTACTCTGATGCACTTTACTTTTCGCCCATGGTTTCTTCCTTCTTTTCCTTTATGGTTTTCTCTTTCTTTATTATTATTATTATTTTTACTCCAATCTAATTACATTTGTTTTTGGATTTTCCTATTTCTATACTTATTCTTGTAACAATTATCAAACAGTACCAAATGACCAATTTGCTACCTAACTTGATTAGCACTGATATTTTTTGGTAGCAAGTGGTTCCTCAATTTTTTATTGTAATCATCAAAATATTTAACAATTAATTTGCAAATCAGAGGGCACAAATAAAGTTCTATTCTATTCTATTCTATTCTATTCTATTCTATTCTATTCTATTCTATTCTATTCTATTCTATTCTATTCTATTCTATTCTATTCTATTCTACTCCATTCCATTCCATTCTATTCTATACAACACTCAACCTGACGATAACACTTCACAATAAATGTGCATAATATATATATCGTATTATTTTCCTAAAAGAGAATACGGTCTATGTGGATTAGGGAATTAGAAGTTAGGAATCAAAAGTTTATATGAAATAAATAAGTTATGTTACTCCCAAAAGAGTGTATAGCTTACCTTTTCCTTTCTCTGCAACCATTAGGTGCACATAATATGGTAGAACTCTAGATACATCGTCACTGATGCTTGCAATGTATTCATTAGTGTCATTGACAGTAAGGTTTTTCAACACGAACCAAGCACGACCTATTGTCAAGTTTCCAAGAAATTCTACTCTCTTTTTCAATGCCGCATCAATATCTTCGTTAAGGTGCACTTTTCCATTATATCCATTAACACTGATAAAATGAGGGTCAGGCATGTTGCCCTTTCTTATTCCCCATCTGGCAGAAAGGATTTCTTTTTGATCCGTCGTATTCCAGATAAACAAGGCATCTTCTCCAATGGAACATCTGATATATGTTGGACCCTTTATGGAGTATACTTTGTCAAAAAAGAAGAAAATTATAAGGTATTGATATATGTTTGCTATTATATGGTGCTGCTGTCTGCAATGATGACTGTATTGCATGAAGCATATCCGTAGATGACAAAACATAAGGAAGGTAGCAAATTCATTAACATAGTATAAAGATTATAGTGCAGTCACAAAACTAACATGTTTGTATTCAAAGCACCGCTACTAGCTGAAAGCAACATTTTCTGATTCTCATATCATTTTGATTACAAAGCGCAAATACGAAAAATCTGAGAAGATGCATACATATGCTGGAAACAAATTCTTAGACCCTCTCTTATGATTAAATAGAAAGAGTCGATTTCATAAGCTACACTATTTGTTTCTACATCCAAAATCGCGGACATTACATACACCTACTGCTGAATTCGACTGACTCCGTGTAGATTGTGTTCGTATTGCAATTTACGTACTCAGTCTATCGATATACAAAGACACGTAAACCCGTCTTATTAAACGACATTGACTGATTTTGATATAATTTTATATACGAATGCTTGTGTAGGCAAACGAAGATTTGAAGAAAGCCACTAATAAGAAGGCCTTTTATGTTTCCTGAAAGCATTTCATGTGCTTAAGAAAATGAAAAGACTTAACTACTACTTTAACAGTATTTGATTTTAACTTATACGTATTTAATATATATCTGAGTAATGCCTATTGGTATTTGATGTGTATCTTAACATATTTGTTAAATCGCTCTGTATTTAATCTATGTTTAAAAACCTATTTAATAAGTATTCAACAAGCACTATGTTCAGGTACAGATAAGATAGGGTATCTTGTTTATACTTGTATAGATCTTAATATATATTTGAATATCAAGTATGTGTCAAGTCAATAGACTTACTCCTACTTGTGCGATGATCTGTAATAATATAGGTATTAAGTACTATACTTAATATGTGCTTAACAACAGCAAACCTTCCCAATGACTAAATACATATTAAGTACCATTCTTAATATGTATTTGTATTGTATTTTAGTTGAAGTATGTGTCAACGAAGTCAATAGACTTTTAAACTCATACTTGTGCGATGATTCGTAAAAAATAGGTATTAAGTACTATACTTAATATGTGCTTAACAACAGTAAAACTCTCCAATGACTAAATACATTTTAAGTACCATACCCCCCCCCCCTCCCCTTTAGCTGGCCGCTGGCCGTTTTATTCATTCATTTACTGCCTTATGCATGAAGGAAATTTGTTTCATTTTATTTTTTTTTAATTTGGATTAATTTTTTCGACAACCCCATTTTCGCTATACATTTTTCTAATGCATGATGGTCTTTCATCAATTTTGCAAGATGCACTTTATTGGCTTTCCTTATTAGCATATGACGGAGATTTGTTTTGGAAATTATCGGATCCTATCCAGCCCCCCCCTTTTGAAATTTCCTAGGTCCGCCCCTGAATAACACCTATTTGTTGCGTTTTCATCAGCGTTTTTAACCTACATTAGGAACACCGACGCAGCTTTCACTAGTTTTTAGCTAGTTATCTCTTCAAAATAAAGTTTGGATGTTTTTACAGATAAAGAAATTAAAATACTATTTTTATCAAGTGATTTACATATAGGTACCTACGGTAGATATATAAAAATTATTTTAAAATGCACGATATCGCAGTGAAACCTCGCTCTCAGATTTAATAATACGGTATTTAAAGGTTGTGTGGGCTTCCTGTGAGCAAAAGCAATTACGACCACAGGTAGCCCAAGCTTGGTTTCTGTGGTGTCCTGTTATAAGGAAATGTATGGAGATTCATCAAAAATTTCAATAAAATCATTGAAACGTGAAATAAAGCCTCGAAATTTTACCCGATCATTGAGAAATAGCCAACGGATTTCTTTCGGCAACCGACCCGAGGTCACGCCCGAAGAAATACTTTTGTATCTTAGTCCGTTAAAAAATACACTCACCATAATTTCGAAGAAAGATTATAAAGTTATAAATTATAAGTTAAATACTTTTGTATCTTAGGCCGTTAAAAAACACAGTCACCATAATTTCGAAGAGAGACTATATCCAAATCCAACCCGCATTTACGATAGACTTCCGGCGTGACCTCGGGTCGATTGCCGAAAGAAATCCGTTGAACTGGTGTACAGTGAGCTCCAAGTACGGGTC
This sequence comes from Actinia tenebrosa, assembly GCF_029948245.1. Lineage (NCBI taxonomy): Eukaryota > Metazoa > Cnidaria > Anthozoa > Actiniaria > Actiniidae > Actinia > Actinia tenebrosa. The sequence continues at coordinate 22,178,992 of NW_028292569.1, read as the reverse complement.
AGAACAAGCGAGGTAGTATGTGAATACAGGCAAATTTCATGGCTTAAAGAGGCGAAGACTAACCTCTAATGCGACTTTCTGGGTTCTATAGGGATGTGAGAGAAGGGTCAAGACTAAAATTTGGCGCTGGAAAGAAAATTCGAAGACGTACGAGGTTTCAAAGACCCGTGATGGTTCGCTTTTGGGCCTCGAGTCTCCAACCTTCTCTTATTTCTTACTGGTTGGGAAAAAAATCTTAAAATGGGCTAAATTCAAAAAATAACCACGCAGAGCGAAAGAAGTGCTATTTCTCAATGATCGGGTAAAATTTCGAGGCTTTATTTCTCGTTTCAATGATTTTATTGAAATTTTGGATGAATCTCCATACATTTCCTTATAACAGGACACCACAGAAACCAAGCTTGGGCTACCTGTGTTACGACCAATGAAAACTCTGTATTTCAACACGTGACAAGATTTGAAAGGTTGGCGGTCATTTTTACTAAACCGTTGAAGTAGAAATATAAACGGCAAAGGTTTGCTTGGTTTATTCCTTTCTGTTGTGCTAAAATGGCTTTTTATGGTTGGTTAATGATGCGTGGAAGATGTTGGATGCCTTAACCAAGATAAACTCGTATCGGAATAAGTAAAGGCCGCGAAAGAGCCAAATACTCGCTTCGTATTGCAAGTTGTTGTTCATCGATCTACAGTCGAAGCTCATAAAGGCGCAAATATCGTTTGGTAAGTTGTATTTTCTGACTTATTCAGTACGATAAACCTAATAATATGTTGTTGAAATGCCGAGTTAGTTTTAATGTGAGGGATAAGTTTAATAATATGCCGAAGTTTATTCTTGCCTCGATGTTTTACATGAGTTTACACTAGCCCAACAGGCAAATGTTTATCGTAAACAATATGGTCAAATGTCTTTAAAAAACTACAAAATACGATTTACCAAATGTACTTCAACAGTACTTCTAGAAAATGTAGGCATTTAATTTAATTTGACTGTTTTCTATCCAGTATAAACTAGCTATTGACCCGGGATGAATTGGTTGTGCATTTGACAAAGAGGGCTATATAAGCTGCTTGCCAACACTTGAATACTCTAGAAGTTAATTTCTAATTTCTGCCAATAATTAATTTCTTTAATTAATCTATTTTATTACTGTTATGATATTGATATTTTTACAGAGCCATCCCATCTACATATGAAACAGCAAAGAAAATAAGAAAGAGAGAACAAGGCAACAAGAATACAAAGAGAATCAGAAAATGCTAAGGGTAGGTTAAGTGTTGAACTTAAAAGTTAATCATGAATAAAAAGTGTTGTTATCCTCAAAGATGTTCGGCATAGGGTAAAACATGGACTGGACTCTTGGACCCTGGACCCTTGGACTATTATTTGGACCCATGTTTTACCCTATGCCTTAAATTATACGAGTTAAGTAGAGATTAAGTAGCGATTAAAACAAATACAGGTTAAACGAGGCATAGGGTAAAACATGGACTGGACTCTTGGACCCTGGACTCTTGAACTATTCTTTGAAAAACCTGTGAAAATTTAACCTGTGAAATTTTTTCACAGGTTTTCACAACCTAAAATCCTGTGAAAACGTACACTTTCACAGGTTTCGAAACCTGTGAAAAACCTGTGAAAAGAATTCACAGGTTTTTTCACAGGTTTTTTTCCACAGGTTTGAATTGGTCAAAAACCTGTGAAAAGGGACACTTTCACAGGTTCAAAATGCTGTGAAAAACCTGTGAATATAATTTTTGCAGGTTTTTTGCAAAACATTTCTAGACAGAAAACCTGTACAAAAATACCCTGTGAAAATTATATTCACAGGTTTTTTTAATAAGGAAAAAAACCTATTATACTGTAAATATGGACACTCAAAATCTGTGAAAAACCTGTGAAAAGCTTACATTGGAAGTTTTGAGAAAACCTGTAAAATCCTACTTCAAAACCATTAAGTCAAGAGCTCATTAACAGAAGCAGCAAATCCCCGCGAAATATGTATAAATGGCACCTACATGTAGTAATACTAAATTTTGATTGTCAATTTACAAAAAAAGCCTTTCTGTTTTTCCATCTTTGTCAGTTATGTATCAGTTATGTATTAAGTGTTATAAGATAGCAAAATTTGAGTCCATAAGCTACAAAGAGGTCACTACTGGGATTTTGCAATTTTAATACTGAGCTATGATCTCAAGTCTGACATTGACCATGATCTAATAAAAGTTAAACTTTTCAACATTTTTTATTGTCATTCTTTTTATAAATTTCTTTTGAAATCCTTCAATAACTATCCTGAAAACAATACACGCATTCTAGAAATGGTTATTTACCTATAACTAGATAGGCTTATCCTCTTTTTTCGCTTAAGAATTAATTTTACTGACCAGTTGGCAAGAGCCATATAGACCAGAGCTCATAAGTAGTCATCACTATCTGAGATCCAGCTCTTTTATAAGCTAAAACAGAGCTAACCAGCAAAAAGGGGAAGCACAGTCTGTAGTTTTCAAGTCCTGTGGTGATTTCATCAGCTTTTTGAGGCTGTAAAAAGAGAAAAATGCTATAGTTCAGATTCAAATGCTGCATTTTTTACAACTTGCCAAAACATAACAGCATATATCTATAGAACTCAATATTTAAATAGCTTTTAAATTTAAAAAACCTACCTCCACTGAATAATACTGCTTGCTTGAATACAACTTGAACCTTCATTTTTAATTCTTGGCAAAATACTCAGGGTTTTTTCATTTGATGTCTTCGTTTTTACTTCAGCAGAGGCATTACTATGAGTAAACATATTTGCTTTCATCTCAAAAAATTAAGATCTTTTGTTTTAAACGCTTTGAAGGCTATTTTATATTCTAACAAATAGTTTTTTCTTCATCACAAATCAACCAAGGAAGGTTTCTTTGCAAAAATGAGCGAAAAAACTTTTGATTTCCCGCCTTTTTGCTTTCTAATGCTAACAGCCAAAGAATGATCGTGTTTTCGTCATGTGACCAAGAAAAAGTCCGCTGACTAATAAAGCGAGCCAGCACATTTAAAATGGCGCTGAAAGTTGTGGTTGTTTTTTCTTGCAAAAGAAGGGGAAAAATCAAAAAGTCAGCCAAAATAAGGTATTAATTTAATTTTATAGTTAAGCTTTCAATGTGTTATGTCCATTTTCTAAAATTCAAAAAATTATCAAGGCTTTATCCAAATGAAACTTACTAGTAAAAGTTTTAAAAGTTTTTCTTTCAAAAGTTTTTTTTCGACACTGAAGCAGAAAGACATCAGCTAAGCACATTATGATTAAAAATAATAATAAAACAAATACAAAATGTTTGAGCATTAGATTTCACTTGGAGGATTTCAGGAACAGGAGAATAAGTTTCTGGCAGACAGCACCATCTGATAAATGCCATGCATTCTTCGGTTAATTTATTCAATTTTATAAAAATGTATTATCATTATTGCTAATAAATGTTTTACTCGTAGTTGTGATGAATTGCAAACCCGGAAATTATTGGGATATATAAGCGGTATCGTTGGAATTGAAGCAACCCACCCCATATCTGCAGAGTGTTATTACACCTGTAAGTCTTAAAAAGTCAAAATTGTATTTGAATTATATATTCCATTTGATGTTCAATTCAGTCCATCATGAAATATTAACACTGGATAGAGACAACAAAGTCTTTATCCTCTTTTAGTAGCATCAGCCAAAATTTCCATTCCAAAAATCAACTTTTAAATTCCAATTGGAATTCAGTGGATGAAGAGCCACTCTGTGGAAAATGCTACTGTTATCCTTAAGTAGGATTGTAAGCAGGATCGTGCATCCTATATGAGATCTTTTTAGGATTTTTTATAAAGTAACTTTTATAATGTCAAGTTAAATTTACTGTAGCTGTTCATTAGTGTCATAAGTATGATCATATGCCTTCAAAATATGTTGAGGAAAATTAGAATTATATAAAGGCATTTCAGCTGTTTTCACAGATTTTTCACAGGTTTCTGTTTCAACGAGTTTTTATCATCCGAAATTCACAGGTTTTTCACAGGTATATCTGTTTCAACGAGTTTTTATCTTGCTGAAATTCACAGGTTTTTCACAGGTTTCCATTTCAACGAGTTTTTATCATGCCCAAATTCACAGGTTTTTCACAGGTTTCTGTTTCAACGAGTTTTTATCATGCCCAAATTCACAGGTTTCTGTTTCAATGAGTTTTTATCATGCAGAAATTCACGGGTTTTTCACAGGTTTCTGTTTCAATGAGTTTTTATCATGCCCAAATTCACAGGTTTTTCACAGGTTTCTGTTTCAATGAGTTTTTATCATGCCCCAATTCACAGGTTTTTCACAGGTTTCTGTTTCAATGAGTTTTTATCATGCCCCAATTCACAGTTTTTTCACAGGTTTCTGTTTCAACGAGTTTTTATCATGCCCAAATTCAAAGGTTTTTCACAGGTTTCTGTTTCAACAAGTTTTTATCATGCTGAAATTCACAGGTTTTTCACAGGCTTCTCCACAGAAAATAAAATTCACAGGTTTTTCCCACACAGGTTTAAAATGTTCACAGGTTTTTCACAGGTTTCTGTTTCAATGAGTTTTTATCATGCCCAAATTCACAAGTTTTTCACAGGTTTCTCCACAGAAAATAAAATTCACAGGTTTTTCCCACACAGGTTTAAAATGTTCACAGGTTTTTCACAAGTTTCAAAAATTAAGATTTTTCCAAGAATCGACATGAAATCGGCCGTGTAAAATTCACAGGTTTTTTCACAGGTCATTTTGATGTTACCTGTAATTTCACAGGTTTTTCACAGGATTTTCACAGGTTCTCATACATACAATGCCGGCAAACAGTCAGTCTGGGCATACATTCGATTCTTACTGCGCTCTTCTGTTAAGGCCAGTTTTGACGGTACGATTTTTGCCTGCAACTATTGTATGCAACACGCTCGCGTCTGTCGTGGGCGTGTTGTATGCTTGATTTAAACGCTACGACTCGAGTTGTAGGATGGCACGAGCGTGTTCTATACAGTAGTTGTAGGCGAAAGTCATACCGTCTAAATCGGCCTTTACAATGTTGAATGTCATAGGAAAAAAAAAAGACAAAAAAGAAAACCCCTCAACATAGCATAGCCTTTCATTTGAAAATGTTACTTTGATTTGCGCTCATTCGAAGCTTGATTTAGAAGTCGTTCCATGACAATTTCACTTATCTATAAATTGATTTGAACGCGGCCATATGGCAGCAAAATAAAAACCTTACAAGTGATTAAAAAAAAAAGACTAATGTATATAATGACCAATAGTTATAAGAAATATAATGGTTCAAACATGGGTCCACTCCATGTTTCACCCTATACCACTAAAGTAGCAGTTAACCAGTTCAAAACAAATACAGGTTAAACGAAGGTTAAGTGCACATCAAATACCATTATTAAATACATATTAAAGCTACAAAAAGTAGCATTATAGTATACGAGTTAAGTAGAGATTAAGTAGCGATTAAAGGGACTCTGAGGTGCCAGACACTTCGCCACTTCTTCTAGCTCACTTTCCTCGCTCACACTTTCATCGGGTGTATTATAATCTTCTCCTCAAGCAATTTCCGACTCAAATTGATAAGGAACAGCCATACTTCAATAGCAAAATTTGTATGATTCAACTCCAGCTATCCAACAAGTTCCACTATCTGACGTCATCAGACCACATTCATCCCAAGCCATCAAATCCACGATATTCCACAGGGCGCCCAGCTTAAGTCATTTCGCAACTTTGACGGACGATATCACCCCAAAAAATGCATTTCATGGAATTTTCATTTCGATTTTCAAAATCAACAAGGTTTGATGTACATTTTAAGCTATGGTCTGTCTGGCACCTCAGAGTCCCTTTAAGATGACTGCCTACTTTTGAAAATTGATTTAAGCTTTTTTTAAAACTTCGATTTTCCGAATTGAAATTCAATGCTGATTCCAAATCTGGATAGAAAAATAGGGTGTCACGAGCTCGTTTTCGAGATAATCAGCATTTAATGGAAGCCTACGCACGAGCTTTTGGAGTAGAAATTGCGCCACCGGAAGTGATTAGAAAAAAATTAAGATGAATAAGATAATAATTATTTGCAGACTATATGATTGCATGAATGAAGGCTAGTCAATCATTCTACAATAGTACATGGATATTTTCGACAAAAAGACAGAGAGATACATTGATTTGTCATATTTTGTAGTTTCGGTGCTTTTAAAAAATCTCATAAAGTCGAACAAAAATCTATTTTTTCACGCGTTCCTGATTTAAACTTTTCCTAAAATGTTGATATAACTTAGATTTTTAGGAGTTTTTTCGAATGAGCTATCAAAAAATATAGAGTCCCGTGCAAGATTTGAGGGTTTTGCCCTGTAGAAGCTCAAAACGCGTATGGTTCTTCAATAAAATCTTGTAGATTTTTCAGCGGTTTTTGAGCGCGCGCTCATCGTGGGCTCAATTCGAACGTTCAAAAGTAGGCAGCCACCTTAAGTATAAAAAAATTTCCCAAGGTACTACGGCATTTACGATTACGGGCAATTTTCTTGCCATAATGTCTAGTTACTGATTAAATGGTTTCATACAAGAAGTTAAAGAGGACTGAATTTGCTTTTTGGGAAAAAAACACGCATTTTTCACGCACGATTAACTGAAGTTTCCTAGCACTCGATCGTTTATAACGTATCAGTCAATCAACTAAAACTATTCGTTTTGCAGATCATTTGGACAAAAAAATATTGAAAATTAAAGACATTCTTTACCTGGTTGAACGATTTCGAATAAGGTTAAAAGCAAGCAGATGGAAAGGTACTGAAGTCTCAACGCCATGCCTTAACCTGCGAGCAGAGTCTTCTTTTAGGTGGCTGCCTACAGCTGCCTACTTTTGAACGTTCGATTTGAGCCCACGATGTGCGCGCGCATTTTTTTTCTAATCACTTCTGGTGGCGCAATTTTTACTCCAAAAGCTCGTGCGTAGGCTCCCATTAAATGCTGATTATCTCGAAAACGAGCTCGGGACACCCTATTTTTCTTTCCAGATTTGGAATCAGCATTAAATTTCAATTCGGAAAATCGAAGTTTTAAGAAAAGCTTAAATAAATTTCCAAAAGTAGGCAGTCACCTTAACTCCTCTACGGGCGAGTGAAGAAAAGGGGACTATGCAGAAATAAAGTAGGTCGTCTGTACCGTGGTAGTCTTGTCCAGACATGACCTCTGACGTCACGCTGTACATGGGGCCAATCATATCATATGATTTATTGAGTCTACACACGGTTAAGACTGGGAACCAAAAGTTCGTGGCAGTTGTAGCGTGTAACCAGACAGTGGTGGTGGTTGTATCCTCGATGGCAGAGATGTCTTCTGATCTACTGGCCAATAAGATGCGTTCTAGTATCTACCAATGATATTGCATGGTGATCGTGTCTTCGTATCGTCATCTCCCCTGGGGACCCAGGCTGGCAAGACTACGGACTCGTTAACCACGCTACACTTACCAGAGAAAGTAGGCGGCTAGTCACAACTCTTGAAAATAATGTAAACCTCGAAGCACTCTCAAGAATAATTACCAGGTAATGTATTGTGTCTTTATCTGTGATTATTATAGACATAATCTTGAGCGTAACCTAAGTTAATGTTCCTTTTCGTTACGCCTTTCACTCTGATCAAGATGGAGGTGTGAAATCCTCGCTAGGTTAAGCTAGCCTGTTCGATATATTCGCTTTAGATTATGGAAAAAAACAACTAAAACTCCAAGTGGTTTACTTAGTTGAAGCATTATCTGAAATTCAGATTGTATTTAGATTTTATATTTAATATGGTAGGCCTCCTAAACAAGGGGAAGGATCGTCCCGGGTTGCGATTGTCTTGCTATTGTGTTTATGCTTTATAATCTCGATCTTTTGTCTACAGCATCATTTTTTTTTCAATTGAAGCTTATCAGAAACGATTTTCTAGTTCTTATATTTACAATCGAAAGTGGGTCTAATTCATATTGGAATCGAAGTGCTGAGTACTCAACGTGGACCAATACAATAGTTTGATAGCTTTCATTCAACATTTTATGAATTTTGTGTCAATACTATATGATAAGAACTCCCATGACTGATGTAGACATTATAAACTTAAATCTGCTATTCATACTATTTTTACGTTATCATTCCGGCATATATTGTCTTTGGAGGGAATTTATGGATGAAGTCCTGGTATAACACTGAGCCCATGAGCCAGAATCACATGCAAATGAACTACCTGTGTAAAACCAAACCTTTCTGGTTAGGAGGGTAACACAGGTAAAGCAGGAATTGGAGTTTAGAAGTTGATTTTTATGGAGGGACAAAAACTGGAGGACCCAGAGATAAGCCCTCAAAGCACAGGAGAGTTCTTACAAATATCTTTGCTCTCTACAAAACCAAGCAAGGCAAGGCTCAAACTCAGGTTGCGTTGGTGAAAGGCAAGGCTCAAACTCAGGTTGCGTTGGTGAAAGGCAAGGAATTAAATACTGGCTGCTATAACACCCCTACTTCCCGCATATTTGATCTCACTAGCAGCTATATGTGGAATGAGAATAAATCAAGGCACAGCTTAAGTATGAGCTTACCAACATGCTTATACCACTTTTGCCTTGTATAAATTTATTAACCTATTCAGTTCAGTATTCCTTCATGTGTTTGTATCATGGCTGGAAGATTTCATTTATTATTTGAAATTTAAATTTGAGTTTGTTTTGAAACTACTAAAATGAAGGTCATAATCTTTAAATCTTAGCATTGGCTAGGAATTGGTCATTCACATATTTGTGAATGGGGTTTTTGAAATAATAGCTGAAAACACTTCTTTGCACATCGATGTTTAAAATTCGCTGTCTGCATAGATATGAAAACCACAGGAATAGGCAACTAGAAATGAAGTAAGTTTACAATTATAACTTTTTCTCCATATCTAGAGGCTGAGAGCAGGATAACATGGCAGGACAACAAATTAATGAAACTACAAACAGTAGTGGTAAGTAGGAACTTTTTTCATTTAAGGGATTTCACATTTTTTTAAGGCTGCTGCCAAAGAAAATTTACTTGTTCACCTAGCTTCAAAAAATGAATAGACATTTTTGAGAGCTTAAGTTTGCTAAGGTCTGGCTTAGTCCCATATTTCCTGAAGCACATGTATTTCTGTTTGTCACAAAACGTATCAGATTTTACTGAAAATTTGCTCATTGGGTAGTTCCAGAAAATATCCATACCTATACCATGGGCGACACCGATTTTCTTACCCCCTAGCTTTTGGAAATTCAAAACGGCTAAAGGCCCCTGGCCAAGGAACTCCTTATTTGTTTATCCCCCCTGTTCCCATTGGAATTCCATGTCACTATATATACCCTTAGCATTATTAGAGTATGTGGACCGCGTGGCACTAATGAAAATAGTAGAAGATAATATAGGTAAGTTGTAGTGCTTGGGAACGAGGTTATTCCGGGCAAAAGCCCTTGGAATTAAATTCGGAAAAATTAATTTCCGACCTCGCTGGGATTCGAACCCACGACCTTCGGAATTATTAGAATTATTAAATAGCTTACTATGAAAGAGATTGTTGCCAATTCTTTGCAAGAAGAACTGAGATGAATCAGGGAATGGAAGTCGAAAAGCGAAGTGCATATATTACAAAACTTTGTTTAGAGGTCTTAAAACTTCAAAATCATAAAAACAACAACAAATACTCTTGTTCTTTTCATAACTTATCATCAATATTTAAAGTGCACCTAAACCCTGATACGATACTTTCAGTATTGATTGTACATGGTCATGGTGTTGTCACCTTAGACAGAAAGCGGGCAAAAGCTTTCATTGGGAACAAGTTATCCCATGCCAGAAAGCCAAGTGCTTACAAAGGCAAAGTAAGAAAATGTTTTGTATATTAAATACTTTAGAGTGGTTGGGGTATCATTACTATGTATACTTTGATTGGTCCAGAGTTTTATGTTGTCAGAGTACAGATGTACACATTATAATATGACAATCATGGTTATTTCAAACAATGAGCTTCCTTTCAGTTCCCATGCTGCACAGAAAAAAGTAACTAATAATTATTTTGATTTTATTTTTATATAAAATAATTGCCTTATTTAACTTTTCTGCGCATTAAAGAAAAACGATAAAAAGTCATATACTCAAATCAAATTGTCTTTTTTCGCACCACATTTTTAAGCCATCTGTGCATCTGGACGAGTGCAGACTTAATACAAGATGTACATGCAATCTGCTTATCTTATTATTTTTTTTATAGAACAATTACCACAGCAAAACTAGGGGTACATCTAGTGGAAAAACCAAGGTGTGCAACATTGTAGTCTGTCATAGATATAACCTTTTAAAATGATATATAGATCAATATATGTTTTCTAAAAAATGACCCATCTGTTGATTTTTGAATTATGTACAATTATTGCAAAACAGCCTGTGAATGTACATTATAACCTTAAACATTCAGTGACTATTAGGTATATTTTTCCATTGTCTATATAAAGAAAATTTCTTTTCAATTTATTTATTCAAAGCCACATTACATACGTGTATTACAAGCCCTTGTAATCGAGCATTTTCATAAATGATATCAATAAACAAATTAATATTTATTTGTTTATTTACATAACTTTATCCATGACAATTATCTAATTTCCAAAGCTATATTGGAAAGGGTAAGCACAACAGAGATTGGCTCCAAATTAAATGCACCCTAACGAAAAATTAAATTACATATAGCAAAAAAATACGAATAATGATAAACTCTAGTGAAAAAATCAGGTGAAGATTTACCAATTATACTTAGATGTAATTTAAAGGCTAAGATTATGGCAAAAATTAGTCTGATCTATTTTTCATTAATTACATCTTAAGTAATTCTAAAGTAAGGGGCAGTTAAGATGAGGATATCAGTAGTACTAGATCTAGGATTTTGTAATCATAATATTCAACTATAAACATTACATTTTGTCTTTAAAGGTGGTGTCAGCTCAGGATACCCTGAAGAAAAGAAATCTTAACGTAAGTTTATTGGTTCAGTATCCTTGAAAATATTGTCTTCCCTATGTAATCAACCAACATATGCACAGCCCCCTGCCTTTGTTTTGTGTTAACCTACATAATTTATTATTATCATTATTATTATTATCGTTATTTTAATAATATGTTTTTAAATATTATTGTAATATTCATAATAATAAGTATAAAAATAAAAATAATTATTTTTATTTTTATTATTTTTATTATTATTATAATTGTATCATCACTTTATAATCCCATAGCAACTATTGTATTATTTTCAATTTTCAAATTTCTTTCCTGTCCAAATTAAAGATTAATCTGGATGGCTTCCATTCGCATTTTTTGTATCTGCCAATCAAATCTCAGGGGAAACAATAGAAATTGACTTTGAGCCAATCAACGCGACATCTGCTTACGACCGGCCGGCCTTTGTTTACTTTTTTTCGATTTTTTTTCCAAATGGTGGAAGTTGTTAAATTGGGATCTTCTTTTTGAAGACCTTTTTAGCGTTAAAAAACGATGATATAATTAATCTGCAATAGTATTACATGTCTGTCCAATTTGGAAATAATTGAATTAAAAAAATCCTTGAACTGCCAAATATTGGACTCAGCCTATCAGCCTCTTCCAATCTTGTCAGTCCTCTGAATTTTTTTCATCCAATTATTTTCAAACAGGACAGCATGTATATAATCCTATTGCCTATACTTATTAGTATTATTATTGATAATATAATTAATAATTATTATTTAATAATAATAATAATATTAATAATAACAACATACATTTATGCTCCCAATATATCTCATATACATGTAGGGCTTAAAGCAAACAACTGATCATGAAGAAGAGGGACCAAGCAACAAAAAAGCTGCTCTTGAAATTGTAAGTACCTGTATCTTTTATAAAATTTAACAACTTTCTTTGTTGTATTACTGCTATGGGTGTCCAACTTTAGCCACCTCTACAGAGTTTTTTTACGAAATTAATACAAGCACTAAATTTTTCCTCAAAAATTCAGATAAAATGCAATCTTAAATATTATTATTTAGAACTCTTAGAAAAGCTATCATAGAATTCGAAGGCTCTATAACTAGATTTACATATTGTAGTAATGTAATTAGGCACCATCCACTGTTTTCTCTATAAAAAAACATCAAGCAGGCTTTGAACAAAAACATCTCAAATGCCCTTAGTAAATACCAAAAGATTTAAATTCAAAATAGTTTCGTAAATAGACTACTTTTTAAATATAATTTAGCAGTACATGCAGTCTTAGATTTAGTACCTATTTTAGTTTTTTGTTAACTTAACTTTTATCGTAAATATTTGCTGTAATTATTACTATAGGTTTTTAGATCTTCATAGATTTTATAGATTTTATATGATTTTCTTACTATTGTTGTAACCTTCAATATTTTGTTTATTGATTGAGTAAAGACCCATTGTTATTATCATCATCGTCATTATTATTATTTGAGTATTCATTACTATGCTACTATATTGAAAATCATAAATTATATTATTTGAAAAAATAAAAAGGTGGCCATATGATTGGATGCACACGTCTGTCCTTATAGCTTCAAGATTGCTTTTTACTATATATGAATATGATTATGAACAGACCATTTTATTTCTCGTAGGAAACATGTCAAGTAGAGAATAATGAGGTATCAAATTCAAATTCAAATTACAAAGAAATTGGAATATTTTAATCTGTGAATCTTTATATAAGGCGATAAACAATGATTAATTTTGTATAAAATGTTAATTAATCAGTTGCAATATTCTTTTAATTTAATTTTTTTTTTTTTTTTACATCAACGATTTTCAATTATGTTGTGAATGTTTGATATTTTCATTTTTATTACAGCAACATGATGGGCAAAGTGACTACTTCGAAAGAAGAGAGCAAAGGATAAAGGAAAACAAGTTGGAAATGTGGAAAATTGGCCTGGTAAGATAATATTTATTTAGTCAGCATATAGTTGAGTGGTCAGAGCATTGGTTTCACAGCCCTGCGGTCCAAGGTTCGATTCCCACTCTGGCCACTAGATGACATTGTATTTGTTAATTGGGTCCCTGTTTGGACAAAATACAATTTCTCTGCCATGCTTTTTAAATAGTGAGCCAACTGGTTTGTCTCCTAGCCAGTTGGGATTTTTAACAATATTATGTTTATATTACGGTTTCTAATTTGTCTCCCCAAATTAGCTCTTCAAGAGCTAAATACATTGAGATGTAAATAAAGTGGATTTATTTATTTAAAATTTTTTTATTATGTACTTCAACAACATTTGATTTGATCTTCTAGCTTTCTGGTGAAGCCCAAGGGTAACAACGATTAGACATGTGTATGTAATATATATCTCTACATACGCATTACTTACAAAAAATTTTATCAACAATATTGTATATGGGCACCCATGCATTGCATGTAACATATTATTGTTGTTCTGATGTATTGGAGATACTTACTGTTTCCTTTTGTTTATTTCAGCTTACCAAATCAGAGGCAACAATTGTTGCTCTGTTCTTCTTGGGAATACCAAAATTGCAAGATGTGCAAATGAAGGTTTTGAAGCAAGCTTGCTTAAACAACAATGTCCCCTTCACAAAACTCTCCAAGAAGAACCATTTGTGTGAACTTCTTGGGGAGTTTTTATACGAAGAAGAAATAAGAAGAAGAAAAAATGACGATGAAGGTTTTACTTATAGTAACCTTAAATCCATGATCACAGATATCTGAGTCTGAGTTCACAATTTTATTTTATTGCTGCTTTTTTACCAGTTTTTCCATGTGCATCCCTTGGTAGATTGTAGAATGACAGCAATTTTTGGGTCAATTGAATGCTCTGAAACATATTTTTTTATGATTGTTGTGCGATGACAATTTTCTGAAAAAAGGTTGACATAAATAGCACATGAAATTCATATCTGCGCAAATGAAAAAATCCACAAATTAAATGCTTTCTTCTGAGGTCTGAGTCTTCTGCGAATATTAATGGAAAAGATATTTGAACATCAGCTATATGTACATGTCACTTGTACAGCTATGATCTAGACCATTTTGAACATCACCAATAATAATACTGTCGAATGGAAACATCATAAAATTATTTAAGATATTTTTTCAAATTTCTCATGTTAAAATGTTTTTTATCTCTGGACAACAATATTGTATTTATATATGTGTATGCAGTCAATGTATTTAGCAATATATTCTTGTATGCATTAATAAATGTTAATTTAATTGCAATAAAGTACATTTTTTTACTAGCAACCAAGCACTGTTCTGTTACTTGTAACTTTAGATTTCAAAGAACATCACATAAATTCACGAATAATATCATAAAAATTATATTTACAAAAAATGTCACAGTTAGAGTGCTCGCACTAAACCCGTGAAACAAGTACTTAACAATTTTTAGTACTAAATAGTGATAATCAAACAATAGGAAACAAAGGATTCTGTATGAACTGCATGCACTCTATTTACAAACAATTTATAAACAATATGAAAGAAATTTACAAACAATATGACTTAGATTTACAAACAATATGAAAGAAATTTACAAACAATATCACAGTAATTTACAAACAATATGACAGAAATTTACAAACAATGTGACAAAATTACAAACAATATCACAGTAATTTACAAACAATTTACAAACAAGATGAAAGAAATTTACAAACAATGTGAAAGAAATTTACAAACAATATGAAAGAAATTTACAAACAATATGACAGAAATTTACAAACAATATGAAAGAAATTTACAAACAATATCACAGTAATTTACAAACAATATGAAAGAAATTACAAACAATATCACAGTAATTTACAAACAATTTACAGTTAAAAAATAGTATGTAAAAGTACATTTAGTATGTAAATGATGATTTACAGTGTATTTACAGATTATTTCCATAGTATGGAAATTAATTGATTTTTCCAGTGATACGCGCCTGATGATGACTAGCATTAGAATGAATGGCAGCTTCAAATCTTTCTATTGGTTTTCATAGATGACGTGATTGTGAAAGCGAAGTTTATGTAATTTTACTTAAAAATAGATGACATTATTGGAAGTACAAGAACTAAATTTGTTGCTTGATATTGGATGTAGGATCTGTCAGCAGCAGCACTAGGAAACCTAGCTGGATGATTCAATCATTCAGTGGCAAAATTATTACAAACATCGCACTCTCTGGAACAGCAGGATAAAAACCCGCAATAGAGTCCTGGGATTTGGGTAGACAGTGATTAAAATATATAAAAACACTGCAAAACGACTCTAAAACTGCAGTGGAAGAAGGGGAAAATAAAATCGAAGTTGTTTTAAATTCAGCATCTTGTGATAAAGGAAAAGACAAATGCTAGTTAAGGCGACGAATTACGGGAAACAAGATAATAATCCAACTGGTCGTGCAACATTGTTGCGTTGCAAGTGGTAGAGCGTTTGCTCTATTTCCTCTCACCTCGCAATTTAATTGGAACGCACAACATATCTTTGTTTGCAAAAACGTGTTGCAAAAGGTATAAGTACTACGACTTGCAACGCAACAACGTTGGTTTTAGAATGAATGAACAGATTGACTTATACCCTTATATCCTCTGTTTCTCTATTCGTTTTTTTAAATTTTCTTACACTCCCATTTAAAAACATGCTACATAGCGACAATTCGGGAGAGGGGGAGGATCCACACTGCAGAAATCTACTATTTGCTTACGCGCAAAGAGACACAGGTGTTTTCTTTTTTAATAATTTCACCTCACCTCAGAACACCTCAGCTCAACATGACTCCCCTGACCTCAAATCAACTCATCTCATCCTATTTCATTATTCATCTCATCTCATCTCGTCTGATCTGATCTGATCTCATCTCATCCTATTTCATCTCATTTCATCTCATCTCATCCCATCCTTTTTCATCCCATTTCATCTCATTTTATCTCATCTCATCTCATCCTATTTCATCTCATTTCATCTCATCTCATCTCATCTTATCTCATCTCATCTCATCATCCTATTTCATCTCATCTCACCTCATCTCATCTCATCTCATCTCATCTCATCTCATCTTATCTCAAACGATCACCTTATTTGTCTCATCTCATCTCACCTCATGGCTCTCACCCATCTCATCTCACCTCACCATCTCACCTTACCATCTGAACTCACCTCACCTCATCTCCTTATCTCATTTCACCTTATCTCTGCACCTTTCCTCATCTCATCTCCCCACCTCATCTCACCTCATCTCCGCCAACATTGTCTCATCTCATCTCATCTCACCTAATCTTATCTCATCTCAAATGATCTCCTCATCTCATCTCATCACATTACATCTCATCTCACCTTACTTCATCCATGCACCTCACCTCACCTCACCCCTTTATCTCATCCCCACTGCAGAAATCTACTATTTGCCTACACGCAAAGAGACACAGGCGTTTTCTTTTTTAATCATTTCACCTCACCTCAGAACACCTCAGCTCAACACGACTTCCCTGACCTCAAATCAACTCATCTCATCCTATTTCATCTCATCTCACCTAATCTTATCTCATCTCAAATGATCTCGTCATCTCATCTCACCTCATCTCATCTCATCTCATCTCATCTCATCTCATCACATCTTGTCTCATCAACCCAGCTCATCTCATCTCCTTATCTCATCTCACCTTATCTCTGCATCTTTTCTCATCTCATCTCCCCACCTCATCTCACCTCATCTCATATCATCTCATCCTATTTCACCTCATTTCATTTCATCTAACCTCATCATATCTTATCTCATCTCACCTAATCCCATCTCATCTCATCTCATCTCATCTCACCTCGATCATCTCATCTCACCTAATCCTATCTCATCTCAAATGATCTCCTCATCTCATCTCATCACATTACATCTTGTCTCATCATCCCATCTCATCTCATCTCACCTCGATCATCTCATCTCACCTCATCTTATCTCAACTTATCTCCTCATCTCATCTCATCTGAACCCGTCTCATTTCACCTCATCTCATCCTATTTTATCTCTTTATTTCATCTCATCTCACTGATCTTGCCTCAACTCAACTCACCTCACCTAATCTCATCTCATCTCACCTTATCTCATCCTATTTCATCTCACCTCATCTCATCTCATCTCACCTAATCCTATCTCATCTCAAATGATCTCCTCATCTCATCTCATCACATCTCATCTCATCTCATCTCATCTCACCTCGATCATCTCATCTCACCTCATCTTACCTCAACTTATCTCCTCATCTCATCTCATCTGAACCCGTCTCATTTCACCTCATCTCATCCTATTTTATCTCCTTATTTCATCTCATCTCACTGATCTTGCTTCAACTCACCTCACCTAATCTCATCTCATCTCATCCTATTTCATCTTATCTCATCTCACCTCATCTTATCTCATCTCAAATCACCTCATCTCATCTCAAATCACCTCATTTCATCTAATCTTATCTCAAACGATCACCTTATTTGTCTCATCTCATCTCACCTCATGGCTCTCATCCATCTCATCTCACCTCACCATCTCACCTTACCATCTGACCTCACCTCATCTCATCTCCTTATCTCTGCACCTTTCCTCATCTCATCTCCCCACCTCATCTCACCTCATCTCCTCCAACCTTGTCTCATCTCATCATCTCAACTAATCCCATCTCATCTCATCTCACCTAATCTTATCTCATCTCCTCCAACCTTGTCTCATCTCATCCTATTTCATCTCATCATCCCATCCCATCTCATCTCATCATATCTCATCTAATCTCATCCTATTTCATCTCATCACATTACATCTCGTCTCATCATCCCGTCTCATCTCATCTCATCATATCTCATCTAATCTCATCCTATTTCATCTCATCACATTACATCTCGTCTCATCATCCCGTCTCATCTCATCTCACCTCGATCATCTCATCTCCCCTAATCTCATCTCAACTGATCTCTTCATCTCATCTCACCTAATCTTATCTCATCCTATTTCATCTCACCTCATCTCCTCCAACCTTGTCTCATCTCATATCATCTCACCAAATCTTATCTTATCTCAAATGATCTCCTCATCTCACCTCATCTTATCTCATCTCATCCTATCTCATCTCACCTCACCTCATCTCATCTCACCTCATCTTATCTCATCTCATATAACCTCATCCTATTTCATCTCATTTCATCTTACCTCACTTCACCTAATCTTATCTCACCTCAAATCACCTCATCTCATCTAATCTCAAATCACCTTATTTCATCTAATCTTATCTCAAACGATCACCTTATTTGTCTCATCTCATCTCACCTCATGGCTCTCACCCATCTCATTTCACCTTACCATCTCATCTCACCTCACCTCCTTATCTCATCTCACCTTTCCTCATCTCATCTCCCCACCTCATCTCCTCCAACCTTGTCTCATCTCATATCATCTCACCAAATCTTATCTTATCTCAAATGACCTCCTCATCTCAACTCACCTCATCTCAACTCATCTCCTCATCTCATCTCACCTAATCTTATCTCATCTCATCTCAACCGATTTCCTCATCTCATCTCCCCTAATCTCATCTCAACTGATCTCTTCATCTCATCTCACCTAATCTTATCTCATCCTATTTCATCTCACCTCATCTCCTCCAACCTTGTCTCATCTCATATCATCTCACCAAATCTTATCTTATCTCAAATGATCTCCTCATCTCACCTCATCTTATCTCATCTCATCCTATCTCATCTCACCTCACCTCATCTTATCTCCTCTCACTTCATCTCTTCTCACTCAATGCATATAATTTCATCTCATCTCATCTTCTCATCTTATCCCATCTCAACTTGTCTCCTCTCACCTCACCACTTCTTCTTTTACTTCTTCTCATTTCACCCAATGCATATAATTTCATCTCATTTTTATCTCAGCTCACCTCCCATATTTTCTTTAGCTAAAGATCCAATATATTTTCCAGTCACTCGTGAAATAAAACCATTGGTAATGAAGCATGTTAAAAGAGGGGTGGGTAAGGGGCAATTACAAATTATTTTGGGGAATGCATTTTGGTGAATGAATATTATTATTCTGAGAAAGAATCTGAGAATCTTAAATCAACTACTAAATTCTTATTTGATCTTTCCTTAAATTTTCCTTAAATTTTCCTTAAATTGTTGGTGATTGGTGGATCTTCTTAATATGAAGAATTTTACCTGACCCTCACCCTCACCCCAACCGTACATAATGAACGTAGCGTAAGGATAAAAACTGGCAAGATTGATCCCAGTGCATTTCCAGGACCAGAGTCTGTAATTACATAATTATACAAATGTCTTACACAAATGGCAAGTATAGCACAAAGAAAGTAACATTATAGTAAATGTATCTAAAGACATTCATTTTGAACTTTATATTAGTTTTCAAACCATAGTTAATAGAGGGGAATTGTTAGAAAACCTATTGTTATAAGTCTTTGTTCAGTTTTTTCAAGCGTGACCGTGCACAATCTTTTGTTTCATCATTGTTTTACTCTTCTTGGCGATGGCTGAGTGAATAGACCAAAATCTTTCTTTTGGCTGCTAGTTCAAAATACTCAAAGATTTATAAGAGATATTTGAATATTCCTTACAATTATCACTTAGACAAATTTTATGTTTAATAATTTTGCAATTTCGGATGAGCATAAATCAAACGTTGTGCACGGTCCAGAACGGTTCAATATCAAAAGTGAAAAAAGACCTATAACAATAGGTTTCCTAACCATTCCCCTCTATTAACTATGATCAAACGTTTTGAGGCAAACACCTCAATGTTGGCATGTACAGCTCTTAGTAGAAATAGGGGGTGTTTAGTAATTATGATTTCTTTAGGGGAGAACATATTATTTTGACAGTGGTATATTTTTATTGATGATAGTGCCATGTATAAAATATACTTCTTATCAAATATACTTCTTGCCATGGATACTTATTAGCAAGAATGTAGTATATACTCAGAGTGACATAAGCTTCTGTTATTTATGTGCCAACCAGACACCGATTGGATGATAAAACAAATGAAACCCTTGACATATCATCACAATGCTTTTGTTCAAACATAGAGTAGCGCCAGTATCTTTATGCTCTCTCATCGTCGCCATAATTTAAGTATTACTACAACCACAATCTTTTTGGGTGAATAATTTTTTTGGAATATTAATAGACACCTCTGTAAAAGGAAAGCCTTAAAAATTGGACAATTCAACAAAAATTCATTAATTTTTTTGTTATGTCATACCAGGTGCCATAGATCCTTTTAATAAAATAGTTTTGTTTTCTGCACTTGATGTTTAATTTATTCTTTTGAAATGTGTACGATGCCAATGCAATTGCAAAAATTAATTTGAGGTTAACTTTTTTGCTTATGAAAGGTAAGCATGGAGAAATATTACTGCTTTAAATCTCAATTTCCTTTTATCTGATAACAAACTCCTTAATCACGAAACAGAAATTCTCTTTCTAATGTTTCAAAAGTAAGATGGCTGGTATCATTGTATAGGATGAGTGAAAATCAGTTCTGAAAATAAATAACTGAATATGAATAAATCAAGGTAGTTGTCATTGCTTGCACATGCAACTTGATTGCAGCAGGTGGCAAGATCCTCGGTGTACCCTCCCATGCATCTAGCTTCAGTAAAAAATCCAAAAAATATACTTTTTTTAGATCATTCTATAAATGAAGAATAAGCAAAACAATATTAATATTTCATGAAAAAGAAGCAGTCTACCAACACAAGATTTAAAGGATAACCACTCATTATCATTACTTTTCAATCGAAATGGCTCAATGGCATCCCCAAGAGTTAATTAGTGATATTGTCATTTAAATTTTCAGTTGATGATTCACTTTTTACAATAAACTGCTAAAATTCTGTGTGATGGTGCTAGGTCTTTGTGAGGGGTTTTTCTACCACAGCATGCAATTGTTAAGAATTCAATCAAAACCCAGCAGGCAGATAATCTATATTAAAGTTTGGAGTCTGGATATTTGAAGATGAATTCATGAATGGATTCTGTGCATGTGATCCATTTTGACTGTAAATATCATTTTTATTTACAGTACATAAGAATGGTTTAACTTTTGAACATAATATAAATCAAATCTGATCCAACAGGAATCCAAAATGGCGGGCGAATTCGACAGCGCAGTGAAGTAACTTTGAGTTCCCAAACAGTCAGTGCCTATAAAATATGATATCGGTTCGATAGTATGGTTTACACGCTTTTTAATATTAAATATAGTAGTTGTGAACATGAATCTAACATGAGAGAAGTAGATATAACTTAGCTTGCCGTACGTTACCTCAACTCTAGCTCAGTGCCAATTAATTCTAAAGTGGTACGTATGAGTCAAACCAACTCATAGTTAAAGTAAAACCAGATACAACCTCTACTTGCATTATTATGGCAGTTCCAAAAATCCTCAGTATACCCTGCTTCGTATAATTCCTCAAAGACACGACTGCCACGAACTTTTGGTTCCCAGTCTTAACCGTGTGTAGCCTCAATAAATCATATGATATGTTGGCCCCATGTACAGCGTGACGTCAGAGGTCATGTCTGCCATATAGGACAAGACTACCACGGTACAACGGATTACGTGACAAATTCAAAAAAATGACGTGTAACGTCAAACAGATGAAAACTAACAAAATGGCGTCCTTGAGCGAAGAGCAAAACAAAGTTTTTAATATCGTATGTTCCCATGATAGCATCAAATCCCAAATTGTACTCTGTAGAATCCCAATTAAGTTGCTCAATTTTGTTGAGCGTATTATAAACAAAAAATCATACACTCTTCTCACACAATTCGATATTTATAGATAATTGTGATGTTTTGAGAGTTTTCAAATTGAGCTTTCTAAACATCACTCATACCTATAAATTCCTAATTGTACTTGAGACCGTGAGATTTCCTATACAAAATATGTAAAAAGTATTATCTTACCCAGAACAGTCAACTCCACAGAAGCATACGTAACACCTAAGTCATTTTTTGCTTCGAGTTTGTATTGTCCTGCATCAGACTTCATTACGCTACTGATTATCAAGGTTCCATTATCAAATATCTTTATCCTTCCTCCGTTTGATAGTACAGCACCTTTGTAGTACCATACTACAGTTGGCAAAGGATTTCCAATAACTTTGCAAGTGAATGATGCCATTTGGCCAACATGTGGAGATTGAGCTGAAGGTGGTTGAACTACTTCTGGAGATCCTTTAATCAAAACAAACTATATTACTGAACTTTATTAAATAATCTGTTGATTGAGGTTAGTAGTATAGCATTTCAAAATAATACCCAGGTAGTACACCCTCATTTCTTATCAATGCAACTCAGTTTTGAGTCCCAGCTGGCTCAGTGTTAGGGAAGCACGGGTGGCATAGCGGTGTGAGCGCTCGCCTCTCATCAATGCGACTAGAGTTTGAGTCCTAGGTTTGGTGTTGTACTGTATATGAGTCGAGTTGTTTGTTGGTTCTCTCCTGTGCTTCGAGGGTTTTCTGGGTTCTCCAGTTTTCCTCCCTCCACAAAAATCATTTCCTAAATTCCAATTTGATCATGGAATGAGGGCCACAGGTTTGCTGACTCTCTCTCTGGTTCTCTGGCTTCCCTCCCTCCACAAAAATCAACTTCTAAATTCCAATTAGAATTTCAGTGGATGAAGAGCTACTCTGTGGAAATGCAACTGTTAAATCCTATTTCATTATTTTTTATACCCAACAGCACAAGAGTGAGAGACTCTGAACCAACAAACTTCAGGCATAATATATAAGTAATAATATAATATAATATAAAGTAGAATGGTTATACTTGTATGTGTGAAATAGTTAGAAGAAACTAAATAGAGGCATTAGTAAATCTTTGGTTTAACTTAACCCATAAAAAAGTTAATTCTGGTTTTTCCTCTGACCCCCAATCCCTGGGAATCACTGATTTCCTCCATGGTGGGCTAAGTTTATTTTCTGGAACCACACAATCACTCTCTCTCTATATTTGCCATCCCGAGGTTGAGTAAAAAACTTGGTCGAGTGCACTGCAGTGCATTGTGGGCATTGTCGAGGGGATATTTTTCCAAGATGGCATATATTTTGTTCTGTTAAACAGTCCCACAATGCACTGCAATCTTGGAATTGCAAATATATCTCAAAGACTAACCTTCCACAGTGAGTCTTGCTTGATTACTCGTGATAATAACTGTATTACTACTGGCACGGCAGGAATAAAGCCCAGCATCGTCAAAGGTCACGCCGGTTATAGTTAGGTATGCTTTGCTATTAACATAAGAGTTACCCCGAGTCACATTACCACCATCTTTCAGCCAATAATAGGTTGCATTAATTAAACCTGTTGCTTGGCAACTGAATGTTACTGTGCCACCTTTGATTTGGAAATCATTTTGTGGGTGTTCGATGAAACTCTGGCTTGATGAGAAACCAAAATTATGTAGAAAAACTAGGGAAAAAATGCTGTGTTAGTTCAAGCCTAGCTAGTCTGCATATAGCAAAGTAATTTTTAGCTTTTATAGTGGCTCCAAACTCCACCCCCTTTGGGCCCCGTCACATAGGGGGTGTACTATTTTATGATATGATCAGGACATTCACAAAATCAAGCATCAATAATGCAATAGATAGCAGCTTATCTAGAGGGAGGGGGAGGTGAACACCTCCTGCACCCCTTCCCTAGATCTGTCCCTGTTATGTTCAAGGCAAATAGAACCTTTGGTGAAATATGAGAAATGTATATGGTTACCATTAGTTGTACAACAGTGTACTATTGTACAACAATGGACTATTTGCTAGTATACTCATGATAGAGTTACCAATCAGAATTCACAATTTGAATACATAAATTATAGATGAGATGGAGAAAGATGAGAGGTCCTTAAGCTTTTATAGGGGGGTACACATGCACCCTGTGCTCCCCCTGGTTACTGCCCTGAGAATGACCACACCATATTGCCTGTGGCTTTGTCCCAGATAAAGTCCCAAATAGTTCTTTATCTTGGGTATAAAGGTCTAATTCCCATGTTAGACCATGTGTCATTCTCTTGAGAATAATATTCTTGGTTTAAGTTGTGCATATTCATGTGTCTTCTCTGTGCAACCAATAAACAAAGAAATAATACTCTAGAGAATGATACATGGTCTGTAATAGTATTGAAGAAATAAAGCACAGGGGGGTTGGCAGATAACACAGAGAAGAAGAAACACAACGTGTAGCGGAGTGCTTCTCGACACTTCTCGGGTGTTCTGCCAATCCTCAAGTGCACAGCACAGCAAGCAAGTTTTTATTTCTTTTATAAAATACAAATTACAATAATAGATAAGAATGACGCAACAGAAAGTGCGCGCGCGTGCTGTGTGCTCTCATAAAGCTTGCACTTCCAACCAATCAGAACGAGAGATTAATAACAGTTATTCTACAACAAACATTATGCCCACAAGCCAAGAGGTCTAAAGTTTTGTTCGTTAATTCCTACCTGCTACTGCAGTGAATATTATAGCTGGCCAGAATCCCATGGTAAATTAAGAATTGGTGAATTCATAAAACCTTTCAAAAAGGTTTAAAAAATCTATAAATTCAAGAACAAAAATAAGAGAGAATTACTTATACAAAAAAATAAAACTTGGCATTTAATAAACTATACTGTAAATAACAACAACATATATACTGATAGAAACTGAAACATCTTTAATCTTCGGATAAAATAGTCAAAAAAAGTTTGTAATAAACAAAGTTTTCTTACACTTTTAATAATTAATCGTATTGTACTTGAATTCTTAAGAATACAGCACTTAAATTGTTGAATTTTTATAGAGAATTCAACCGAGAATATTTCCTTAGCAACAATTAATGGCAGTGGCGTCTGAAGTAACCACATACGAAACGACTGTGTATTTATGCAGCCACGCTTGAATTTACAAAAATACTACTCCAATCTCAACAGTAATGAAAAATAAAAGAATTGTGTTAACTGTTTTACGATTTTTGAGGCTTAATGGGGAGTTGAATTTATGTTTTGATAGACAAACAAGTTCAAGAATATCAAAGAACAGAACGAGAGGTCTTGGTATTTTGAGGTTGGACTTTAGGAGGAAATATCACTTTCATTTACGTACTCAACCGCAACTGTATCAAACAAATCACTTTTTTTTGTATGGATAAGGTTTAGTATTTAAAAACTTACCTTGTATTTGGTTTTTAAGGTATTTTGAGGTCCATGAATGCGATCCGTGCTGAACTTTGTGCGAGTCTATTCGTCCAAGTAAAGCTTTGTGTGGTCGGAGTACACTTTTACGAGAGAATTCTTTGTTAAAAAAACGCTTCACTAACACTTTCAGTTTTAAGCGCTTACAATGATATCTAGATGAACACTTTTGATTTCATTGAGGGCTTAAGAATATAAGCTTTGTTTTATGATCCTGTGATGGAATCCATCCACGATCGGATAGGCTTCTCTTTAGTGTCACGCGACTAAGTGTGTAGTGCGTGACCGGTAGTCGCTGTCACGTCATGTCAACCGGTTGCACCGCGTTTCTACTGCAAACAGCTAGTCTTCATCCTAGTCTCCTCCGCAGCTACTCCATATATTCTTTATTCTCTGTTGGGATCACTGTATTAAGTTTTATGGCAGAGAAGAACCGTAGGAACGATCTAAGCGTGGAGACGGAACGGCCGAGTGAGAGACTGTGGAAGAGCCTAGAGAGGAGGAGGAGGAGGAGTCCCCCTTCCCCCTTCGTCTTTTTGTCCTCGCCACAGGAAGCCCAAGGAGCACAAAAAGCCGAACAGATGCTTGCGGAGGAGGCTATCTTCATCCCTGGTCTTCAACAGGCGATGGTTTAGACCACAGGTAGCCCAAGCCCAAAAGACTCTTCTTTCTTACCAGTGTAGGGGAAAAACGTTAAAACTGGCTTAATGCAAAATAAATCTAAGTATACAGGACGATAGAGGTACTACTTTTCAAAGGTCAGTCTTTACTTTAATTCACATTTAGGCGATCTCATTGAGGTTTTTAAGTGTCGCCATACAATTTTCTTTTATGACACCACAAGAACCTAGCATGGGCTACAGAGGGAGGTCTATAAGAGGAACTATAAGTTTGTGTATTTTATAAATTTTAAAGATCGCGTACGGTGTGAGTGGTCGCTATTCATTCAAATCATTGGACAAAAAATTTCATGCCTAATTTATTTTAACTTTTCTCCTTTATTTAGTTATTCATTTTTGTTTGGTTGTCTGTCTATTTGTTGCAGGACTGGTATCGTTGGTTATTTAACTGTATTTTTAGTGAGCCCAGTAAACAAACCGGAGCCGCAATAAATAAAGATTCTGTGCGAAATATACCATGCTTTTATGTTCAACTGAGAAGACAAAAACCTCTCTTTTTTCCCCTTCCCTTTCCCTACTAGAAAACCGTACATCGCCAAGCAACGCTGGCTACGAAATTGGCCTTTATTATACACCATCAAAAAAGGCGTTCCCCTTAAGATACTTTAGTTCATCAGTTATAGAAGTCAACACAGCTTTCATTGGAAAGAGTATATCCAAATCTCCCAAAATTTCAATGTAGTCACATTAAATGAGAAAAAGCTACAGCTGTTTGAAATTAGAAAGGCTTGTATGGAAACGACAACCAAGGGCCTACCAGCCTCGCTATCATGCTTTCATCTATATCTTTATCTATATCTTTATCTATATCTCTATCTCTGTCTATATCTATATCTATACAGCGATATGCAGAAATGATGATCCTTTTGTATATACATAAAAGTATATCAAAAGTATATTAGAAATTATGGGATACCATCTCTGATATTTTTTCAGAAAGCTCTAGCGAAAGGCAACCCGAAACTGAAAAATATCATTATGACATCCCATAATTTCTGATATACTTGTTGATATACTTGTAATCATGAAGTCATGAAACCGGTAAAATAGATATTAGACCAACACTTTATCTATTTGACTATTACACTTTGACTTACATTTTTATTTATTTCGCGGGTTAAATGCCTTCACTCTATTTAGGTTGGCAATATATATTCAGTGTGTGTGTAATGTGGATACTAGGCAGTTAAAAGCAGGCTGTCGGGGGCGGTGGAGGAAGTAAAAGTTCGATTAGGTGCTTATGTATTATAATTAATGCTTCAATACTGCAATACAGTAGTATGTCTATATAATGGACTGGTCATTCCTGTTGTTATCTAGCTGATGCATATTATTACAGATCTTCAGGTCTTGGTAATCTGTAGGGTTTTGCCTGCCACCAAGTGGCTGATACGTAGTTTCTGGTACGTTCTTGGCGAGCTGAGCATCGGGCTGTTTGAACTGTGGACGGTGAAGGGATTCGTAAGCTGGACCTTGACCTTGATGCGATGAACCAGCTGCATCAGAATGCGCGAGTGCTTGATAATGACTCGGCGTTTCTGTGGAGGGGCTGCTGTAGCCATCTACTCTAGACATTTCGGTTGGATGATTATCACGATACATTCTTATGGGCTCGTATTCTGCAGGTGGGGGGTCTGTTGAGGAGTTTCTGACACCAAGCTGGTTGAACAATTGCTTTCTTCCATTTCTAGCGCGTCCCTTGGAAATAATATTTTGTATAAAATTAATTGACATGACATGTTCGCATTTCACTGAAGAAACATTTAGCATCCGTGTTATTTGTTGAGGTTTTTCAACAAACCAACCAACCAACCAACCAGCCAACCAGCCGACCAACCAACCAACCAGCCAACTAACCAACCAACCAACCAACCAACCAGCCAACCAACCAACCAACCAACCAACCAACCAACCAGTCAACCAACCAACCAACCAACCAACCAGTCAACCAACCAACCAACCAACCCACCCACCCATCCACCAACAAACCCACATTTACTGACGACGTTTTTTACTGACGTGAAATTCGATACACACCACCAGAGTAGAGGGTGCAGGGTTATCCCATAAACGCTTGCGCGCTTAGTTTTGACGGACATTAACAAGTGGATGGTCCGCAACAAGTTAAAACTAAATAGTGATAAAACTGAAATTCTCGTATTGTCAAGTGCTTATCGTACTCGACCATTAATTGATTTTCTTAATATTTTTGGTTTTGATATTTCTCCTTCCTCTGCTGCTCGTAATATTGGTGTTGTATTTGATGAAAAGCTGTCACTTGAGAAACACATAACCTCTGATCTGTTTGTAAATCTTGGTTCTTTGACATCCATAATATATGTAAATTCGTAAATTTCTAAGCCTTGGTGCATGTGAAACCCTTGTTCATGCATTAATTTCTTCTAAACTGGATTTCTGTAATTCCTTGATTCATGGTCTTCCTAAATCTTCTTTACAGAGGCTTCAGCATGTTCAAAACGCAGCTGCAAGGGTTGTTAGTTTCTCTCCCAACAACGAGTATATTACTCCTGTTCTATCTAATATGCGCTGGTTGCCTGTAGAGCAACGCATTGAATTTAAAATACTTTTACTCGCCTTTAAAGTCTTACATAATGGTGCACCTTCCTAACTTTGTGATTTAATCAGTCCTTATGTTCCTTCTCTTCTTTAAGATTCTCTTCTTCAAACCTAGTGGTTAAACAGCCTTAAAATACAGTCTTAAATCGTATGGAAAGATGACTATTTCTCGTGCTGCACCTGAGTTATGGAATTCTTTTCCTTCTAACATTAGGCCTTGTGTTTCTCTTTCCTCTTTAAAGCGTCAGCATAAGAACTGGCTTTTTAGAAGGGCATTTGATATACTTTAATTTAATGCATCTACGAAGATTTTCAACCATCGTAAGACTTTTTGAGACTATGCTGTCTTGATTCATTGTAAAGGAAAGAAAATTGTTTTTTTTATCTGCTTTGTGCAGTTATAAAGCAAGCGGCCATTGGCAGAACACGAGAGAAGTGTTATTAGGGACTTTAAGATTCGCAAAATCTACGACGGCGACGACTACCGGAAGTATAAACATCTTTACTTTGGGGTTTCGCGCCTTCAAAGTCTGTCTTCCCTGTGGATGAGTTGCCGGACTTTACTGACAATGTTTTGAATGAAATCTCCAATGAACAGAACATCAAAGATAAATTCGTGAATGAAAATCGTCCTTCGAAAGACTATAATAATATAATATACAATAATAAGGAAATATTTCTTATTTAACTTGTTTTGACGAATGCTTCGGAAAGCCGCTATTACTCCTTCCTGTTCGAACGCCGAGTAAGAGTGATGTCGTCACGTTCCAAACGAAAATATGCATCGAAACGCAAAGCATCATGTGATAACCCTGGACCCTCCTCTGACACAACACATACTATTGCATGTATAATAATATCAGTGTTTTCATACGCAATATGTAATTGTACTTTACAAGCATTTAACACAACAAAAACAAACAAAGGAATCACGATATTTAGTGTAAGAGTTACATCAAATAAGCTTTTTTCCAGTTGCTTGTTACATTATATTTTGCTTCATCCAATATGGCGACTTGTGTGTTGTTGTTTGTGCCACCTTGGTTAGTACTTCCGAAGACGATCGACATCTTTTTGTGTAGGTTTTCTGCGAACGGCGTGTGCGTTACTACGTGACATGAGCGTATTAGCCCACCTTCCCCACCCCCCCCCCCCCCCCCCTCCCATGCTACAAGGTCTTTCAAGACCGAATACGCATTGCCTCGTGCTGAATAATAACCATGCGATTAGAGCCTTCGATGATTTAGTACATCGAATCAGAATGGCATGCGCACTAACAATAATACATTCATCACTCGGCAAATGATCGGCAAGACAATCAGCAAAATTCGTAAACCTGAGCCTTCGATGCATCACAGCGGCACAAGACACATGCGCCATAGTGCTCAATTGCAGATTCAGTGACGACTACAAAGAAAAACGGCTTGCATCTTATAACTCGGGCCGTTCCACGGGAACCCCGAGCAATTAACACTGATGGTTGGAAAACATAAATTATCATGATGATAATTAACAAAAAACATACTTCATAAACTTGATCTTCAACTGCTTCGTTTCTGATTACGCTGAAAATGGATCGAAGATTTATGAAGAAAAGTGAAAGGGTCAATAGCACATCGTTTAATTACTGACAAAGTTATATTCAACTAATTACCTTTTGGTATTCCCCGTTGGATCTTTTCAAGGACATTAAATGAAAAAGAAATTTGTTAGAATTTCTGTTTGGAGTTTCGTTGAATGACAAGATCTAAGTGCATTTTTATGTTTGAATAGTTTCTTCGTAAAAGCAAAACTACAAACGAACAAACAAACAGAGATTATGCAGAAATAAGGCGGAGAATCAGAAGAAGAGGAATTCATTTAAATACGTGCCTTTTCTTTTAATGTTCCTCCAGATGTAAAGAAGCAAGAGGACGATAACTACCAACGACACACCTAGGAAAGCTGCACAGACAGCCAATGCAGTGGAGCCTTGAGTACCTTGAGGGGGGGAAAAGGACAAAAAACGATCAGGCAGGATAAGCATGTTGAATCAATGTTGGAGAATCTAGAAGTATTCACAGTAATTAATAGGCACATAAAAAAATAGAGAAGGAAGGGAAGGAGGAAGAGTAGGATAGAGAGGAAGGTTGGAAGGAATGAGGAAAGAATGCTGGCAAAGGAGACAAATAAATAAATAAATCTTTTATTCAGATAGACACTGAGCTCATTTTATCACCTCGAAAAAAAAACATATTATGAACTCCCTATCAAAAAGAAGTTTAATTTCCTTATGGATGGATAGCCAGCATAGCGGTCCTCTGATGGGCATCTGATGGGGATTGGTGCAAGCGGAGTGTGGAGTGGGGAGTGGTGATTTACGAAGAGGGGGTAGGAAGAGGAAAAACGGAGGATGAATACCAACATACCTGTAACCACAAGATAAGCCTTCCTTTCATCTCGACCAGCAGCATTCTCTGCCCGGCACGAATACAACCCTTGGTCACAGCCAGTTGCCTTGGTGATAGAAAGCGTCCCATTGGAATGAACAGAGTAGCGATCACTTGAGCCAATCACAACATCGGATTTTGACCATGTGACCGAAGGGGTTGGGTCTCCCTGTGCTTGACAGTGAAAGTTAGCTGTAGAGCCGATAGCGACAGTCACGTTGGTTGGTGCGGTGATAATATTTGGTAGAGCTATGAGATACGAAAGTTGTTGGCACACTTCTGAGGAACTATAAAATTTATTGGCAAATACTTATCCCCTAAAATATAATATTTTAATTCATAAATTATACTTTGGACAAGAAATAATTCGATATTATACATCGTACTCCCTTTGAATCGCGTTATCTGCTCCAAATGGTGCTACAAATGATGGACAAACACTGACCACCATACGCTGTCAACCAGAAGGAATTCCATTGCTGGGTTTCAATCAGCAGATCAGAAAAAAGCCATTATCTGCTCCAATTGGTGGTCAAACACTGACCATCATGTGCTCTCAACCAGAAAGATTTCTAATGAAACTTGTGATTCTGCTGATAAACATTCCGCACGAGACAAGAAATGACGTCAAGTGCGCCAAGCAATTTCTACAAAAATTGCTATACACAAAATTATATATACTATGCACTACACTCATAATGGCTCATAAGTGTACGAAAACGAGGTCACCCGATCATTAGATCACAATAAAATATATAAAGCACATGAAAAGTGTTCATGGAAGAAAAGTATAGAAAATTGACCTTTTGTTTTGACCTGAATTCGCGCTATCCACTTTTATTTTGAATAAGCAGTCTTTTTGGCCTTGCAAGATGACTGGGTGGCTGCATTTTCGTGCACTCGTCAGCCATTATGAGAACCGTGAATACTTACTATAAGCTCGCAAATAAAAAGAGCTACTGGCCACGCCCATGCTGTTATTCACTCGACAAACATATTCTCCTTGGTTGTCGACTGTCAGTGCTGGTATGGTCAACGTCTGTTGATTCTCAACGACATTCCCGTCAAAAATCCACTGGAATTTTGGCGTGGGGTTACCATTTGCTGGACACGTGATACTTAACTCTTGACCACGTGTTTTGGTTATGTTTTGCAGGTGGGATGCAAATCGTGGAGAGACTATAAACATGCAAAAAACGAAGTTAGTCACAATTGCCTTGATGCCATATCTAGCATCTCTTTCAGCAATCCGATGTTGTAAGTTATACCTGTCGCGTTTTAGGATTCGACTTTCGCTGTATTGTGGCCCGTATTGCGATACAACGATACACAACTTGCCATAGGGCTACATATGTTGTAAGTTGAAGGGCCAGTTTTGGATGCACCTGCACACGGCCTCTCCCTTAGCAAAGACCTCTTCCGCTTTAATAAATGTTGTCATTTTATCATTTATATTACTGAAACCATCACCACTCATGATTATTCTTCATCATCATCAAAACATTTTTTAACTTAACAGTAACACCATTGTCATCATCAAGACCATCATCAACATCCTCATTATCATCATCACCACCATCATCAACATCCTCATTATCACCATCACCACCATTATCAACATCCTCATCATCATCATCACCACCATCATCAACATCCTCATTATCACCATCACCACCATCATCAACATCCTTATTATCATCATCACCATCATCATCAACATCCTCATTATCATCATCTTCATCATCATCCTCATTATCATCATCTTCACCATCATCAACATCCTCATTATCATCATCACCACCATCATCAACATCCTCATTATCATCATCATCACCATCATAAACGTCCTCATTATCAGCATCACTACCATCGTCAACATCCTCATTATCACCATCACTACCATCATCAACATCCTTATTATCATCATCACCACCATCATCAACATCCTCATTATCATCATCACCACCATCGTCAACATCCTCATTATCATCATCACCATCATAAACGTCCTCATTATCATCATCACCACCATCATCAACATCCTCATTATCATCATCTTCACCATCATCAACATCCTCATTATCATCATCTTCACCATCATCAACATCCTCATTATCATCATCACCACCATCATAAACGTCCTCATTATCATCATCTTCATCATCATCAACATCCTCATTATCATCATCTTCACCATCATCAACATCCTCATTATCATCATCACCACCATCATCAACATCCTCATTATCATCATCATCACCATCATAAACGTCCTCATTATCATCATCACCACCATCATCAACATCCTCATTATCATCACCACCATCATCAACATCCTCATTATCATCATCACCACCATCATAAACGTCCTCATTATCATCATCACCACCATCATCAACATCCTCATTATCATCATCACCACCATCATCAACATCCTCATTATCATCAATCACCACCATCATCAACATCCTCATTTCATCATCACCACCATCAATCAACATCCTCATTATCATCATCATCACCATCATAAACGTCCTCATTATCATCATCACCACCATCATCAACATCCTCATTATCATCATCACCACCATCATCAACATCCTCATTATCATCATCACCACCATCATCAACATCCTCATTATCATCATCACCACCATCATCAACATCCTCATTATCATCATCATCACCATCATAAACGTCCTCATTATCATCATCACAACCACCATCATCAACATCCTCATTATCATCATCACCACCATCATCCAACATCCTCATTATCATCATCATCCACCATCATCAACATCCTCTATTATCATCATCACCACCATCATCAACATCCTCATTATCATCATCACCACCATCATCAACTCCTCATTATCATCATCACACCATCATCAACAATCCTCATTATCAGCATCAGCTCCACCATCAATCAAAACATCCTCATTATCATAATCAACAACATCTCATCACCACCATCATCAACATCCTCATTATCATCATCATCACCATCATAAACGTCCTCATTATCATCAACTTCATTAATTAAGTTTTTTAAAAGTGTTGTATGTTAATGCGTTGGCAAGGGTTGACGAGCGACAACCAAACACGCTTAATATAAACTACTGATAGCTATCACGTGGCACCCTATAGAGCTTTTACTGTAAGTTTTGACGTATTTCCGGATCCAATAAAAACCACTAAAATAAAGCGAAAGATAATTTAACCTTTCTTCATAAACAATTAGGAATTTGAACAACAAATCCTGTCATGGAGATAAAGTAAGAAAAATCTAGAACTGCTTTTCGTTCTGGTTTCGGAAGTGGACTTTTGATACTTAAAACAAAGTATATATACATACATAGCACTGACAAAGAAGCTTTTTGTTGCTTGCTTCCCAAAGAGTTTGTTGCTACACATTTGTAAATCCCTCCATGGACTTCAGCGACTTTATCAATAACTAAAGTATTGTTTGATAGGACCCGAACGTTCCCAGAAGGCATTGAGTGTGATGTGATGGTTATTCCATTGGGTAGGAGCCATTGTATAATCGGTGAGGGTACACTTGTGGCTGCGCAGCTGAAAATTACTGATTGGTTTTCTTTGACTACTTTGTTGAAGGGAGAGATTGTGAACCTTGGAAAACCTGGTGGAAATAGAAGAATGGAAAGACGGACGGACATACATTTTATTGTATTGTGTCATCAAAATATCCGCTAGTTTTATTTTCAGTATTGAAGAAAAGATGCCATAAAATGGTTCTAACCACAAGTTATGTACATTTAAGTCCCTAAGCGGACCTTTGAGCTTAATAGAAAAAGAGTAAAATATGAAGTTGTTTACAAAGAAATGCCATGTTTAGTGTTGAGTGTATGACGTCACAGAACCTATAGAAATTCGTAAAAATACTGAACTGAGGGGGGATCTGGAGAGAGAAATATTGTTAGAATCAAAATGAAAAATCAATGAGAATATGGTATCTCACTAATGATGGCTCAGTTGTTTTAGCATCGGTCTGTTGTGCGGGAGGTTGTGGGTTCAATCCCTGGCCGGACCAACACTCAGGGTCTTAAAATACGCGTGGAGAAATTGTTGCCTCTGTAATTACATCTGGGCAAATAGTTTTGCCTCGAAGTGGTTCAGAAGATGCTCCAAATCCTTGTTTACGAGTACAATGTTGATATTTCTAGTTCAGCTGTCTTGAATTACAGCAGTCAACGAAAAAAAGCATGCGTAGACATTAATTTAAGTCACGTGATCGGCTGGCTCCGCCCTCTCTTAATCACTCGGCAACATTGTCGTATTGATTGACAGCTAGTACATGCTAATTGATAGGACTGCAGACCAGAACTCTATAGCAAAAGCCCGCAAAAGTCCCTTGGGTAATGTCCTGAAGGCTCCTGGAAACTATTGCGCAACTTGTCCATTTTGTGATATAGAACTAAATTCTTATATTCAATAAACCCAATTTTCATTTTATTCGCTTCCATGACAATTATGCTCCTAAGTCCCTGAATTGATACCATAATACAAATTTCCTATTAAAATATAGAAAAAGCATCTTACCCAGAACAGTCAACTCCACAGAAGCATACATAACACCTAAGTCATTTTTTGCTTCGAGCTTGTATTGTCCTGCATCAGACTTCATTACGCTACTGATTGTCAAAGTTCCATTATCAAATATCTTTATCCTTCCTCTGTTTGATAGTACAGCACCTTTGTAGTACCATGCTACAGTTGGCAAAGGATTTCCAATAACCTTGCAATTGAATGATGCCGTTTGGCCAACATGTGGAGATTGAGATGAAGGTGGTTGAACTACTTCTGGAGATCCTTTAATCAAAACAAACTATATTACTAAACTTTATTAAATAATCTGTTGATTGAGCTTAGTAGTATAGCATTTCAAAATAATACCCAGATAGTACACCCTCATCTCTCATCAATGCAACCCAGTTTTGAGTCCCAGTTTTGAGTAAGATGTGTGAGTAGAGTTGTTTGTTGATTCTCTCTCTGGTTCTCCGGTTTTCTTCCCTCCGCAAAAATCAACTTCTAAATTCCAATTGGAATTTCAGTGGATGAAGAGCGACTCTGTGGAAATGCCACTGTTAAATCCTTATTTCCAAGATGGCATCTATTTTGTGCCATTAAACAGTCCCACAATGCAAAGCAATGTCAATTTGACCCTTTTTTCCTCAACCTCAGAATGGATAATATATCTCAAAGTTAAGACCAACCTTCCACAGTAAGTCTTGCTTGATTACTTGTGATAATGACTGTATTACTACTGGCACGGCAGGAATAAAGCCCAGCATCATCAAAGGTCACTCTGGTTATAGTTAGGTATGCCTTGCTATTAACATAAGAGTTACCCCGAGTCACATTACCACCATCTTTCAGCCAATAATAGGTTGCATTAATTAAACCTGTTGCTTGGCAACTGAATGTTACTGTGCCACCTTTGATTTGGAAATCATCTTGTGGATGTTCGATGAAACTCTGGCTTGATGAGAAACCAAAATTATGTAGAAAAACTACGAAAAAAATGCTGTGTTAGTTCAAGCCTAGCTAGTCTGCATATAGCAAAGTAATTTTTAGCTTTTATAGTGGCCCCAAAACTCCACCCCCTTTGGGCCCCGTCACATAGGGGGTGTACTATTTTATGATATGATCAGGACATTCACAAAATCAAGCATCAATAATGCAATAGATAGAAGCTTATCTAGAGGGAGGGGGAGGTGAACACCTCCTGCACCCCTTCCCTAGATCTGTCCCTGTTATGTTCAAGGCAAATAGAACCTTTGGTGAAATATGAGAAATGTATATGGTTACCATTAGTTGTACAACAGTGTACTATTGTACAACAATGGACTATTTGCTAGTATACTCATGATAGAGTTACCAATCAGAATTCACAATTTGAATACATAAATTATAGATGAGATGGAGAAAGATGAGAGGTCCTTAAGCTTTTATAGGGGGGTACACATGCACCCTGTGCTCCCCCTGGTTACTGCCCTGAGAATGACCACACAATATTGCCTGTGACTTTGTCCCAGATAAAGTCCCAAATAGCTCTTTATCTTGGGTGTAAGGTCTAATTCCCATGTTAGATAATGTGTTATTCTCTTGAGAATAATATTCTTGGTTTAAGTTGTGCATATTCATGTGTCTTCTTGTGTGCAACCAATAAACAAAGAAATAATACCCTAGAGAATGACACATGGTCTGTAATAGTATTGAAGAAATAGAAAATGTGCATGTGTGTTGTGTGCAGTTATGAAGCACACAGGGGTTGGCAGAACACGAGAGAAGAGAGAAGGAGAAGCACAACATGTAGCAGAGTGCTTCTCGACACTTCTAGGATGTTATGCCAACCTTCAAGTGCTTAATATAACTCCACACAGCACAGCAAGCAAGTTTTTTTTAATTTCTTTTATAAAATACAAATGACAACCCTTATTTTAGATAGGAATGATGCAACTGAAAGTGCCCATGCGTGCTGTGTGCTCTCATAAAGCTTGCGCTTCCAACCAATAAGAATGCAATGGGAGATCAATGACAGCTATTTCTACATTCTCAAGTTTTATCAATATTCCTACCTGCTACTGCAGTGAATATTATAGCTGGCCTGAATCCCATGGTAAATTAAGAACTGATGAATAAAACCTTTCAAAAAGGTTTAAAAAATCTATAAATTCAAGAACAAAAATAAGAAAGAATTACTTATACAAAAAAATTAAAACTTGGCATTTAATGAACTAAATAACAACATATATACTGATACGAACTCAAACATCTTTTTAAATTTCTACTGTTGTTAAGTTTAATCTTCGGATAAAATAGTCAAAAAAGGTTATATACGAAATAAACAAAGTTTTCTTACACTTTAAATAATTAATCGTATTGTACTTGAATTCTTAAGAATACAGCACCTAAATAGTTGAATTTTTATAGAGAATTCAACGGCTTACCATAAACCACGAAACCAAACGAAACGAAACGAGACAATAATATGCGAAACGAGGATTTCGCATTTTACAGATCTTTAAAATGCGAAACCGTCATTTCGCATTTTACAGATCTGTAAAATGCGAAACGACAGACTGTAACCTGAGGCTTTGCGATCCCATGTTTAACTGTAAGCTTACTCACGAAATTAGATGAAAACTGTGTAGCTCCATGTCTTAGAAAATTAGAGATTACTTTGAATCTCAGTGGGAAGAACAGTGTAAACTTTCCATGCACCAAAAGCCACAAATTTATTAACTATATTGAAATACTTCAACTCGTGTTGTTGTGGCGCCATTTTGAATGCACAGGGACCCCAATCGAATCATTATACATGACAATAGACATCAGAGAAAAAAATTTAGCGCCAAAGTTTTTACTTTTGAACTTCTTTCAATGAGGTTAGAGAAGTATGGCATTTAAAATTCTTTGAAGCGTTTTCCTTATGTTTTGCCGTCGAGTTATAACAGTCTGGTGCGTCTGGTGCTGAAACAGCTGTACAAGAAAAATGTCATTAGCATGAATATCACTTTGAGTATTAATTTTGATTTAACCACATGTTTATGTTAGTTATGCATAGTTTGTGCTGTATGCTTTTATTAGAAAAAAAAACAACCTAGAAATAAATTGAATCCACTTTTCTCGCTTTTCTCTTTGTGGGCTTCCTTTGTGCTGTCATATATTATGATTCGATTGGGGTCCCTGTGCATTCAAAATGGCGCCACAACAACAGTAACATTTCTGACCAATCAGATTATCCCTTATATTACAATGGCCTACTTGCAAGAACAGTTTATATGAGGAACGTTTTGATTTTGTTAGCGATGTAAAATAACACAAACATAAAATAATTGGAATTTTATGGTTGTGAAACTCGGGTCGCACAAGAAATGGTCAGCTTCGGGGATTATCCGGGAGATTTGATACTCTAATCTGGAGACCGGGAGACACGGTCCAAAATCTGGAGACTCCCGGTTTATCCGGGAGAGTTGACAGCCCTGAATATAGTTTATAAATTTGTGGCTTTTGGTACATGGAAAGTTTACACTGTTCTTCCCACTGAGATTCAAAGTAATCTCTAATTTTCTAAGACATGGAGCTACACAGTTTTCATCCAATTTCGTGAGTACTCAAGCATGTTAAGGCCTGGGTTATGAACCAATTCTCTATTAAACCATTAAAAAATAATTTCTCTGGTGTTTCTGCTTAAAGTATGACCAGCTTTCTCAAACTTTCTTATATTGTGGTTCTTTACAAATTGGTTCCAAAAAACGGGAAAAATTAGAATGAGTTAAAAACGTATGTGATAAAATATGTCAATATTTCGCAATTGAAATGTGTTGGATATTACTATGATGTCTTTATCTTGGTTTGATCCCCTAGTTTTAGCAAAATTCAGAGATGGAATGATTGCAATTAAAATTATAGTCACGTCGGTGGAGGTAACGCAACAAGCTGCTTACGGTTGAAATATCGCGAAATAGAGATCGTAAAAAGACCTCAACGGAAAGCTAAAAATGATTTGCCCAGAGATTTTTCTTTTGAATCTGATAGAAATACATTAGATAATCCTCTGGGTGTAGGTTTTGAATAATTTGGTATCTCCGCACATAGTTTTTATAAGCAGTATTTTAAGGCCTTAATTTGCATTTTTAAACTTTGGAAAAAGTGTACACGGTAGAAAAATTATTTCGAATCTTAAATCGCCAAATATTCTAGAATAAATACAACGAAAAGCAAGAGGAATACCTATTCCTTCGGTAAAAAGTACCAACCGAAAAAATTATTAAGCAGTTTAGCTGTAGGATGCGCTTATTTTTGTACTAAATTCCTTGACCTCGTCGGTCATTTTCCCCCTGCATTTGGGCGAAATCTATTTTCGAAAATTTCGTGGGGAAATTTTTTTTTTTTTTTCAAAACTAACAACACCTCGATTTATTTTACACTAAGGGCTATCTAAAAACAAAATATGAGCGAAATCGATTTTTTGACTTGTGCCATGAAAATTCGATTTTGGTCGATCCTTACAGACAGTCGCTCTTAAATGGTTTCATACAAGCGATTAAAGAGGACTGAATTTACTTTTGGAACTGAAATTGTTTTTTGCTTTTTTTAGGCACGGTTAAGTTCCTTAGCACTCAACCGTTTATAAATGTATCAATCAGTCGTCACCAAAAACTATACTGTCGTCAAAGCATTCGTTTTCCAGATCATTGGGACAACTAATATCGAAAATCAAAGACAATCTTTACCTTGCTGAACGAGTTCTAAGAAAGTTAAAAGCAACAGGATTAAAAGATGCTGAGATCTCAAAGACATCATCGTTTTCAATGTTGGGTGTTTTTGCTTTAACAGATCAAAAACAGTTTTCCGTGTTTGAATACTCTAATCAAAACACGCGGAATGTTGGGAGAACACGAGAGGAGCGTAGAAAATCACGAAGCGTAGCGGAGTGGTTTCCAGCTTCTCGAGTGTTCTCCCAACATCCCAAGTGTTTTGATCAGAGTATCAAACACAGAAAACTGTTTTTGATTTGTTTTATAAAATAACAAACGCGCGAAAAGATCGAAAAAAAGCAAAGTCTAAGTAACTTCTCCCTACGTGCCGTCTTATTCAAACTGACCAATGAGCGCGCGCGATAGATTAAAAATGACGATAGCGTGTTTTGATACTCTCATCAAACATGGTTTTCGACCAATCATAGCGCGCGTAGTATCCCAATTATTTTATAATAAACGATATAAATAATTGGGGGGAGTGAAAGATCATGATGGAGGAGTTATGAAGTTTGTTTGAAGATCGAGGCTTGTCTCAACTTTCGAAAGCCGGGATACATTATAGCTGGGATATAAGAATTATGATATATATGACCAAGAAAATTTCGTGATCATAGTTATATGTGAAAAATAATAAAACTGATATATTTTTCCCAACAATTTCTCCTCTATTTTCTCCGCCATAAGCTAGTTATACCCCCCCTCCAACTGCACCTAAATATACCCCCCTCCAACTGCACCTCTCCCAAAAATATTTTTGTTATGAATGGTTCTTGAAGTACTGGGTTTCACTGATTTTTTACTAGTTAAAGAAATGAAAGTTTTTTTTGAAATACTCACAAATTGTGCATCGATGTTCTGATCATAACTTCAAACCACTGAAATTCTGTGATTCCCTTGAAACAAATAAGAAAACACTCAAAAAACATCAATATAAAATTCTACTGTTTTCAACCTTATAATTCACAGAAATAGCTTCACGCATTGATAAGTGATTAGTGACATGTTTTCAGTTGAAATGGCAATTGTAACTTCTTTGAGGCGAGAGATGTGCGAATGCAATGTAGTTGTATGGCGGTTTCGCTAATCACACACAGGCGACACAAATATCTATTTATTGTTGAAATTTTAAGTCTTATAAATTCGGATTCTAATCTTAGTCAAAGTTGTTATAGATTACAAACAATAATTGGCTTTGTTTAAAGTTTGTAGAAATAGCCATGAATAATGGGACAGACACGTTTTTGACCCAGTAACTGAACCTGAAACACGTGGTGGTCTCTTTGTGGTAAACCGAAACAGGAATCTCGCTTTTTGACAGGTTTGTTTTTTATCATAAAATCCCCTAGATATATGTCCAAGTTTAATTGGCACCGCGGAAATACGTTTTTTCGAGCTCGATCATTATGGTCAGCGGTATACGCGTCTTCTTTCCAAGTCGGCCATCATGGCGGCTGGTAGTGGTTTGTACTGGTATTGGTGCGTGTTTATCACAAGAAATATCATTTTAAAAGCATCAAACTCATTGTTATCATAACAAAGAATACGCAGATGCTACATTTTCAGGAAAAGAGGGAATATTATGGGAAAAATAGATTTTTTTTTACGCCACAACAATCAGCATACTATCGAAGGTGAGTAATAATAATAATAATAATTTGAATTTTTTCCAACTTTAGATGCTCCTTCACCCTCTAAAATGAACCAAAAGTGATCCTTTTACTCCTGTAAAGATAATAAGACACCGTTGTGCTTGATTTGAACTTATAAAGTCAACTTAAGTATCCATTTTACAAAAACTCAATTTTTTTCTACCTCTGTCAGTTCTTCGATGTTCGTTCTCTTTTTACTTTCTATCTAATCGATGTTCGTTCTCTTTTAACTTTCTATCTAATCAGTGGTTGCATATCCGATAAAATTGATACTTTTACCTTTTAATTGTACGCTGTAAAAAGTAGAGCATGATAACACCTGCTTGGGTGAAGTAATTTGCTTTATTTTTGGACCTTAAAATTGAACTAATTATTAAAGTTTGTAGAAGGTTTTCTGACAATAATATTTCCATCACTACCCCAAATTGTGATTGATTTCACATAATTTTGTAAAAGTAAAAATAAACCATACCGTATCACACATGTGTAACTACACTGTTTTCTGTGTAACACAATCAGTGATGATTGAAATTTATCAGTTTCTAAAAGTTCCATGGTCGTATTTATATTTACATATTTTGTACATATCATCTACATATTTATTTACATATCTATTTACATATTTATTTACATTTTCATTAACATATTGATTGTGTGGTTAAAAAAATCGCCACTAAAATCATTTATTCCTCTGGAATTAGTTGTTGCTTGTGAAGTATTGCTTTTATTGATGACAATTTACTTTGAATGTGTTGCTTAAAAGAAGCAGACTTGAAATATTTATAATCTTTGCTGCTTGTAGGTACACTGGGATCTTCATCATCACCAGGATCCTCATCATCGTCATCATTATCATTCTCGAAATCAATGTCGTCATCTTCAACTGGCTTTAACAGCTGAATGTTCCATGCGTAGGAGAGTTGCTGTACATCTTTAATGAGGTTTGACAGACAAATGCTACATTCCTTATCTGTCAAACACTCATGGTGAAATGAGTGACCACATGTCAGTCGCTTGGTTGAGGACTCTACTGGTGCTTGACAGTCATGACTATCACAATCCACAGTGCTGTTGGGTTGAAACAATGGCCATCTATAACCCAAAGGCAGACTTTTCCTACAGAAGGCTTTGTTAAAGCTTGCAAGATGGAATGAAGATTTCCCGTATGGTTTGCCAGCCTTGTTAATTGGTCTTGGGAGCTCATATGACTGACCAAGATTTGTTGCTACACGTTCAAACATTTCCATGATACTTTCAGCTGCTAGACCTGAAAAAAAGACTACATGTTACAACTATAGACATACATGTATGTTTATTAGCACAGTATTCATGTTTGGAATTGAATTGATGGATATACAGATTGAATCTAGTTTGACAATGAATTTTTTAATTATTATTACCAGACAGTAGAAGCAAATCTTGGTCACTAATTCCTCGTTTGTAGCCATTGACATAGTCTTCTTCGAAGTAGTTCGGTTCACAATTGGACCTGGCCAGTAGACGGGCTGTTTCTTGAATTTGTGCGGCTTTGTCATTTTTACTTATTCTGCTTCTCAATCGTGAATGGAATATCTCCACTTTCTTTTCGCTAATTACAGAGCACAGATGTTGTTTGGCATTGTGATATTCTTGAAAGGAGCTTTGATGGTAGTTCTTGTCACTAATCCATGACAGAGTGGCTTTATTATAATGGTGGCGTTCCATAGCTATAAACATAATGGCCAATCTCTTCATTGATTCTTCAATGTATTGAAAGCTACCTCCCTTGACAAAAACAGGGTAATGAAGAAATGTGAGTGGGACTAGTTCTTCAAATAAATGGAACAAACAGACAAACTCTACATCTTTACACTCTTGAAAAGCTGCAATGATTGCATCTCTGATCTATAACCAGCCTGCAAATGCAAGTGTGATGCACAATGAAATCTTCTCTGGCTTTGGTTTCAATGGCAAGATCTTTCTTTGGCCAAATACTGACTTGTACATCTCTTGAAATATTGGATGGTATCTTATGATAACATCTTCAGTGGCATTCAAGTAGACATGGAACTGCCCAAGCTCAGGAATCATGGAGTCATGTTTTTCTGATGATATACAAATATTTTTCTTGTGGAAGTACCATGTTGGCCAGTCTCCAGCTACAGGAAGGACATTGGTGTTTAAAAATGTTGACAGCTCTGGCAGTACTTGGAACATATACTGGTGGGTGTCTCTATAATCATTAAGACTATGTAGATCTTGTTCTATCTCATCTA
The DNA here is from genome assembly GCF_029948245.1 of Actinia tenebrosa. NCBI lineage: Eukaryota > Metazoa > Cnidaria > Anthozoa > Actiniaria > Actiniidae > Actinia > Actinia tenebrosa. The sequence continues at coordinate 22,134,791 of NW_028292569.1, read as the reverse complement.
TGAGTACAGTTGATTTTAGAGACTGGGATTGGTCTTCTCTTGCATAAACTCTGTGATATAATATGACAATAATATTGAACTCCCTTGCTATGGGCATAGAATACAAAATATTAGAGTCATCCAGTGTCATAAGTACTTATAGTACTTAATAGTTTTACTTTTTCGACTAGTACTATTTCGAGCTAATTATTGGAATGGTATTGTAAGGATATAGACTGTGTTTCCACTTGTTATGCTAAGTATTTTATTATTTGACTCTGTTGTTGTATAATTTTTATTGTAAATAAAAATTTTATATCCCCCAGTTGTGCTTACTTAATGTTGGATGATTATAATTTGATGCATACCTGAGTTCTTTCAAGGATTTCCTCAGCAAGCAAGGATTTATCTGTTTGTAACTTGCAGGAAGACCCTCCAGAAATGTGTGTTGACAGTACTGAGACCATGTTGCACTGATTTCTTGTACAACAGCTTGACTGCGGATTCCTCCTTTGCATATTAATTGTTGAGGTTGTCTTCCAGGTATATGAACTGTTACTTCTCTGTGAACCTTATTCACTGACTTGACTGCATCGTACTGGTGGATATCCAACATGATGCTGGCCATGTGAACAGCATTTGATATCTGTCTCCCCTGTGGTGTCTTGATTGCATTTATGTTGTGAAAGTCATCAATCATCAAAATAAGAAAGGTTCCCTATAAAAGAAAGATTTATAAATATTGGCAGTTTAACTATATGTTATGAATTGTTTCAAAAACAACACATACATGTAATACAATAATGATTAAATGCTGATATGATGCTACAAAGAATAGTTTTTTTAATTAGGGATCATGGCATAATAATAAGTTTAATTAGATCTTTAAAAAAAGTTGTTATGTCTTGTGTTTTGCTGTTTTTTTGTTAGAATGACTAATTAATGTACCTTTTTCATAACAGAATAAAGTTTATCTTGAACTTTTTTGATATAGCCATTTGAAATCTCATGTTTCTTCAATGTTTTTGTTTTTGGGTTTCGGGCAAATCCCAAGGTTATTCCGGCTGAGAGTCCCATAGATGATAAACCTTGTAATTCCAAAAATATCCCACATTCATCTTGGAAATTGCCATGTCTTTGATTCCTGTTGAATGCATAATATGTACATGTTAAAATCAAATTAAGTAAAAAAATATGTTTAGGAATAATTACCTGTAGTATATTAAATGCCAGATAAGTGATGTAACTCTCCTTTCTTGCATGTGCACCTTTTTCTCTCCATGTCTTTCACTTGATATACTATTAAGTAACGTTGTGTATAGTGTTGGTACATGCTGCATAACCAATGCCTTCATGTTGTCATGCCCCACCAGTGATTGTCGGTCCTTGTGCTTGTCAACTATTGTGCCCAATTTTCTCAAATTGTCCTCAAATGTTGGCTCTTAAATTGAAACAAGATTGAATCATGTAAGTAATGAAGTTTATCAATAAAAATGCTTTCATTTATCAAATAGATTTTTTGTCTAATTCTCAATAGAATAATATGTACCTTCTAATTTTGATTGAATCTTTTTCCAGGTGCTCATTTTGACTTTGATTTCTTCTTCTTCACTTTCTTCTTTTCTGTCACATTGGTTCTCTTGCTGAGACTTGAAATATAAAAATTATAGGTCATTACAAAAGTGTTCAGTGAACATAATTATATTCATGCAACGACATATATATCATTATTTTCATTGATCCCTACCTGCAGACTTGATATATCTGTATTTTCTTTATCTTCATGTAACTGGTCTGTTGTTCCAACTATCTGTGTAAATTAATTCAATTATGATATTTTTATTTTTCAAAGTTATTTAAGTTTTAATGATAATTACTGATAAAACAGTAATACTATAGATAAGTGTATATGTATTTATATATTTATTTGACCTTTCATTAGATGTTTCAAAGTAGTTTTTTTGAAGTCTTACATGAATATATAAACATAAATTAAAATACTATTGTCAAACTTTAATAGCAAGACTTACTTTTTGTTGTTTGGGAGGTGTAATATTTTCTGAGCCAATATCTGCATCAATGAACCTTTTTGGTGCTTCTTTATGACATATATTGCACCATCTAGTGCCAGGTGTATATTGGGGGTCATTTTTGCCAGCCTGATCTAATATGGAGTGGTAAGTTTGGGGAATTTGGTGGGGATGTAAGGATTTTGAATGTCCCCAAGTTGATGGACATGAACATCTTTTGTTGTTGTTTCGCCGTATTTTATCAAAATGATGCTGACAAAGTCGTTCATCATAGGGGATTTTTCCACATCTATGAATTTCACTGTTTGATTTTCTTAATATGCCCCTACAATCCTGTGATAACTGTCTAGTTTTGGCAAAATAACACAGCATGTTTTCAATCAGCACTAAAAAATCACAACAGGTGCTGTCGTCAGCCGATCTATTGATGGCGACAAAAGTATTTTTTTCGTCATTCAACTGATGTGTGCAAGCATTAAGTTTCTTGTGCAAGGTATATATGATGTAAAATCTATCAGTCTAAAAGTCACTTGACTTACAGATCTAAGTATTGTTTGTTTTGGCTAAGTTTTGACAATTTATATATGTAAGTTTTTACTAAGATGGCGCTTTGAATGCTCGGTGTAATGTAGATATGCTCGAGAAATTATCGCTATTTCGTTTAGAAAAAAGACGCTTTTTGCTTATCGAGCATAATTATATATTGGTCTATGGACAAATAAAAGAGTCATTGGCATTTGTAAACAGTTTTATTGATACAGATTTGTTTTTCTCCCTTATTTAAGTTACTTTTTCGAAGTCAAAAATTTCATAAAATGTCCGCCATTTTGTGAGTTGTTTTGAGACGCCGCTGACCAGTACAATAGAGTGATCGTAAGCGTATTTCCGCGGTGCCGTTCATTAGTGGAATAGCTGGAAGCGGAAAATCATTTTTAATTAGATATATTTTAAAGGAGTTGAGAAAGGGAGCAAACGGTATTTTTATCACCGTATCAACGGGCATTGCGGCTCAAAATATAGGAGGATCGACAACACATTATTTCGCCGGCGTCGGAACAGGAAAAAATCGGCTCACGAACTGGTGAACATAATCAAGAATAATCCTACTGTTGAAAAGTTTGCCTGATCACATGGCTTTAGCCTTTTTTCGTTACACTCGGTCTTGTAAACTAAATATGCCTCCGTAGTTTTGATAGCTTCCCCATTAGATACGGAAAATAAACTAGTGATTATTCTGTAGAAAAATTCAAATTTCAAATTAACGATTTCAAAAACATTCAAACGAGTGACTCGACAGTCATCTTGAACATAAACTCATACGCTCATGTTATGTAAATTCATAAATTCAGCGTACTTCAAGTTTTGACAAGGAAGCACGCTAAAATATTGATTGTGTAATCCAGCCATCAATGTGCATAGCAACCGCCTGTGTGCATAGCAATCTGCTACGAGCATAGGACGATAAAATTTCCACTGTTTCACTCCCCTCCTATTACACCCGTCATTCCCTTCCTTACACGATCGTAAGCCATTCGGATCGGCCGAAACCAAAACACTACGAGGAACGCCTGTCACATGATGGATTGCGCGCGCTAGATAGATCAACCAAGAACAATGACTTTCATGGAATCTTTTTTTGACGTCACATCCGCTCGTGCATTTCGAAGCTGGCCGTCAAATTCGGACTCTTACGCGCGGTGGAATTTTTGACGGCTGGGGAAAGCCGTCTCTTGGCTATGGCTAAGGACACTAAGAATTCGTTTTCTTTATATGTAATGGGTATGCCATCAGAAGCAAAAGAACGGTACCGGAAAAAATTAAGTTTTGGTGTATCTGGAACTATTTTACCGGACCCATACATCATAAAAGATGAAAATTGGTCGACCGACCCTACTCTTTGGCCGGACCTGGACTTTGGACAGATTTACACGTACCTAGTAGAAACACCGTCTATTTTTGACAAAAAATCAATGAAAGCATACAAGAGCTTAGAGGCATATAGGTAAGTTTATAATACTAAATACTTTTTTGTTGGTATTACTGCAAAAGACTGTTTTGCCAGTACATAAGCTTTTAAAGAAAAGACTAGTTGTTTTGTACAAATATCAACCCCATCAACGTACGCCTCTAGTCTATAGATGGCTTTTATACCGAGCATTGAATGAATTTTATGGAGCCGTAAATTAATCAACCTCTATAGCAAACCTAAAACCTTTATTTAAAATTTATCTCAACTTTTAAAAAGTTTTCAAAATATTGCTTTTCGGTCATTTTTGTCGTGAACTTGTCAAGCGACTTGAGCAATATGGCGGTCGCTAATTGGCTGTTTATGACACTTATTGTGATAATATTATTTGCATATGTAAACACAAGATTGTTGTCTTGAAGCTGCGTTACTTTTTACAGCACAAGTCAACTGAACTAGGTTCTTTAAATGAATTACACTGTGTCATGTTTGGAATTTAAAAGATTGCTTTGACTTTCAAAATCCTAAACTTTTCGTGATAAATTTCGCAAAGTTAAGTAACTTACGTACTTTTTATTGCACCCGCTTACCGGCTTGTAGATACGTCGAAAGTGGCCACGTCGAGGAAGTCAAAGCGTTTGATGTTAAAGAAGCACCCTACTGTTTTTTAAAAGCCGGAGTTCTTCCCTCCATGAGAACGAACGGGAAAAAGCTCATCAGCCGTGGGTCTGTTTACACAAAACCAGTGCAGACATATTTTGTGCCCATTGTACATGTGCTGCAGGGTAAGTAGTAATTTGTAAGTGAATAATATTATAAATGTCTTTTATGCAATTTATGACATGATTTTAATTATATTTCTTCCAGGTTAGGGGAAGCTTGTAGTCATATTGCAGCCCTGCTGTTTAAGGTAGAACTGGGTGTTAGATATGGAATCAATAAAACATCTGTGACCAGTGAAGCTTGCAAATGGAATAAAGTTTTCAAAAAAGAGGTACATATGGTATTTACACACACACAGTTTTGTACAAATCTAATCAAAAAAAAAAAAAAAAAAGCAAATTGGAGTATCTAATCCATTCAATTTGGAAGGAAGGAAGGAAGCTTCTTTATTTTACCCTGGTAAAAACATCAATCGATTGCCTAAAATATTTAGAAGTAAAGATTTACAATTAAGCTAGGACACTGTACATGTTGTAAGAATTTTTGTTGTATTTTGTTTCAGATTAAGCCAACCACTGTCGATAACATCCAAGGGTTAGTCAACAGTAACAGAAAGAAAAAAGTGGAATCTTTTACACCATCCAGCAGGGATCCACTTCCAGATAGCTCTGCACTTACTTCTTTTCACAAAATCTGCCCTTATGCCGCCTTTTTTAACCTCATTCCTCCATTGCCTGGTGTTTGTCAACAAAGTACAACATCTGAGAAACTGTCTGAGAATAATTTTCCTGTCACACTAACAAGCCTTTATAATGAAGAAAACAAGTCCCTTACTGATCATCAACTGTCAAATAAAGTACAAGAAACCTTTCTAGCATATTCTGTTACTGAACATCAAATTGACAATCTTTTTGAATTCACCAAATGTCAGAATGTGAGCCCCTTATGGTTTGATCACCGCAAGGGAAGGATCACAGGTACTAAAGCTCATGATGTATTGGTCCGAAAAGAGAAAACACCCCCTGACCACCTCATTACAAGAATAATGAGCTACAAGTCATATGATCTTAGCAGAAAGGATGCTGTGAAATGGGGGCTAGACAATGAAAGCATCGCATTTCAAGAATATTTACAAGAAATGCAATCCAGCAACCACAAGAACTTCACATGTAATAAATCTGGGTTCAGAATCAGCACCGCAAATTCATTCATGGGGGCAACAGCAGATGGCATTCTATCTTGTGACTGTTGTGGAGAGGGCACACTTGAAATAAAGTGCCCTTACAAATATAGGGCTCTAACTGTTGAAGAAGCTGCACATCACTCAGATTTTTGTTTAGATGAAAATCTTGAGCTTCCTAGAAATCACAGATACTACACACAAATTCAATTTCAAATGCTTGTATTTAATTGTAATTATTGTGATTTTGTTGTAATGACATTTCCCAGTCCAGATGAAGTTTCTATGGTAATTGTTAGATTGCCTAAGGATATAGATTTTTGTAACATTGTTTTTACTTGAACATGTTATTCCAGAGATTCTTACAAGGAACATAATGGACAAACATTTGGAAAACAGACATGACAAGAAGGATGAGACCAAATGGTGTCTGTGTGAGGAACCAGAGTATGGAAAGATGATATTTTGTGACAACGAGGAATGTAAGATTGGGTGGTTTCACTATCAATGTGTAAATGTTAAGAGGAAGCCTGTTGGCAAATGGTTCTGTCCTAGTTGTAAGAAGAAAAAGGAATGACATTATAGACATACGATGCTGTGAAGATGAATCTGCAATGATACATACTTTAATAGGTGTTTTGCTTTACAAAAATGTTTTTCTTATCACATGTATCAACATATTCTTGGCTCTAGCTCATAATAACTTTCTTCTATTTATTACATATGGAAAACGTATTATTTGGTTTAGCATTGGCATTGCTCACACATGATCAGGCTCAGAGTTGACCAGGAACGCCTGGCTCAAAAATGTTTCAAAAGTAATTTGTGTTTGCAAGTAATGCGATCACTGTTCGCAAGTAATGAATAAAAGCCAAAGCGGAAGTCGCTATGTTGGAATGTGAAGAATTAATTGAAAAGGATCGTCGTATTAGACGTAAGCGAGGTGTTAGCTTCGATAGTATTAAATGGGCACAAACTGGATTCGTTTTGTTAAAGTCATTTAGTGAAAGAAAGGTCTTTGATAAATAATGCTGCAAAGAGCAGTGTTTTCAAAGTAGTGATGCCGAAAGACGTGTTTCAAAAGTAATCCGTGTTTCTGCAAGTAATACATGGTGGTGAAAGATATGAATTCAAAAACAATTTACACAAGAACAGTTTCAAAAGTCAGTTGTCTTCTAGGTTGCATGTTTTCAAAGGTAATTTGAGTGAAACAAACATGTTTTTGTAAGTAATAAGCGGTAAAAAGATATGAATTCAAAAGTAATTGGCACAAGCTACACATATCTAATTTTGAACCCGAAAACGCGCCATACGACCCGAGGTCCAGCCGGAAGTCTTCGTGTCGTAAATGCGGATTGGATTTGGATATGGTCTTTCTTCGAAATTATGGTAAGTGTATTTTTTAACGGCCTACGATACAGAAGTATTTAACTTATAATTTCGAAGAAAGACTTTACAGCTTTTACTGTTTTCGCGCTAAAATAACCCTAAAGTTTAACCATATATGGTCATGTGGCGGGAATTTTGAATTTCTTTAATTAGCTGTAACTTTACGTCATTCAATCCGATTTAGATGGGGTTTTCACCAGAAATTATAGAATTATATACAGAAAACTAATATGAGTTTTCCACCATCTCTTTCCAAATCTTTTAAGCCGATGCCAATGACGTTACAATAGCTGTCACATGACATGAAACGTAAATCAGTCGATAAATTAATAAATTAATTTGAAAGTCAGTATGTCTATTTTGAAATGCACTCTATACTTGACTGGGAGCAAGTGAAATGACTTAATTATAGGAGTGATATGATGGTACCGTGGTGTGCATGCTATCAGTGTCACAGCAGATTTCTAGACGCGTTGTAATTTGTTAACATGCACCTCAGGTAGCCCATACGGAAGACTATTACAATAGTCGATTCTTCCCATCACAAAAGCATGGACAATTTTTTCAGTTGCTTATTTAGTTAAATACTTCCGTATGTGTCTTATATTATGAATATGATAGTGTGCAGTACTACAAGTTTTGTTGATGGATCGAGGGTGTGTACGAAGGAGAGGAGATTAGTTTCGTAAGAAGTCAGTAAATTATTTAAAAACATCGATCAGAGAAAATAAAAAGATATAACTAGCTAAAAACTAGTGTGAGCTGCGTCGGTGTTTCTAATGAAACAGTAATGATGAAAAGGTAAATTATACACCGTGAAAAGATGAAAAAACTTACTGACGTTTCGGACGCTAGTCCTTCGTCGGAGTAAAAGAGAAAGAAGTGGTAGAAAGGAGTGTATATATGATAGAATAAGACAAAAGAAACCAATGATAGCAAGGTAGGCAAGGAAACAAAAACAAACAATCAAAAGACAAAAGAAAAGGTTAGTTGAAAATAAAGCGTTCATTAATCCCGTTGGGACTAAGAGTGCCCAATAGGTGAATAAGCCGCATTTCTTTGGTCTTGCGACAATCATTGTTGCCGTTAAGCAAAGAAAGACCGAAAACAATGAAGTCAGAAAGAGAATGGTTAGCTAGATTAAAATGGCGGGAAACTGGTTTGGTGGGATCGTTATTGCGAATATCATAAAGATGATTGCAAATGCGATCACCAAGACGGCGGCCAGTCTCGCCCACATACAAAAGATTACAGCGGGTACATTTAATACAATATACAACATTAGAAGTGGTACAAACAAAATGGTCAGTGATTTTAACAGTTGATTTAGGACCGACAACAGAAGTGTGAGAGGCTATGTGAGGACAAGTATAACAACGTTTACGAGAACAGCGAAAAGTACCAGGTTCTTTGTTAGAGGGAAGAACTCCCTTGACCAAGAAAGAACGGAGATTACGATCACGTTTATAGGAAAAGAGAGGGCGGTTGTTGAAAATAGCAGAAGTGCGAGTATCAGAGTCAAGCAGAGAAAAGTTGCGGTTAACAATGGGTTTGATAGGAATGTTAATAGGATGATACGTAAGAGTGAAAGGAATGCGGTCATTAGAGGGACGAGTGTGAGGAGTGAGAGCGGTGGTACGATCAATAGTAGAAACTTTACGAATTGCGCGATCAATAACATGAGCAGGATAATTACGCTTAAGGAAGAAGGAACGCATCTCAGAACATTTAACAGAAAAATCAAGATCATCACTACACAAATGACGAAGACGAAGAAATTGCGAGAACGGAATAGCGTTAAGAGTGTGCTTAGGATGAGAAGACGAGTAGAGTAAATAAGAATGAGAGTCAGTAGGTTTGTAATGGACACTAGTGCTAAGACGGTCGTCATTAACACTAAGCAAGATGTCAAGGAAAGTGACTGATGTTTCACTAACCTCCCACGTAAAGTCTAAGGCAGGGTGAAAAGAGTTAACAAAAGAGATGAAAGAATCTAAGTCTCTACGCGAACAAGAAGTAGCACCAATACAATCATCAATATACCGTCCAAAAAACTCAGGTTTAGGTCCAGTATATTGTAGAAAAACAAGGTTTTCGATATAACCAACAAACAAATTGGCATAACTAGGGCCCATCTTAGTACCCATAGCAACACCGTTTACCTGCCGATAATACCGATCACCGAAAGAAAAACAATTAAGAGTAATTAAGAACAAGTTCAGCTAAGCGTAACAAAGTGGGAGTGCTGGGCTCGAGGACAGGACGAAGATCGAAAAAATGCTGAAGAGCACGAAGGCCGATCACAGAAAATGTTGATCATAAAAAATTATGTATATAATTATGTATATAAACAAGTGAAATATTTTTTTCCTACAAACACTTTATCTCCGATAAGCAGTATAACGTAGTCATCAAGGGGAGCAAATTCCGGGACACCGCACGAGGTGTATGAAGGGGTTTAGAAATCACAATCCTAGGTGCTTAAACAAACCGCGTGGAAAGCCGAGATTTGATTTGTGCAAGTTATTCGTGTTTGAAAGCAGACCACAAACAGCTCAAATTTCTTTTCTGCCAAGTATGGAGTAAATGGTGAAACACATTTTTCATTGCATAATAATTATATAATGCTTATAAATTTAGAAGTATTAATCTTATGGAAGGATAAACAATAAGAAATATTTGAACAAAAAAATTATAACTCCAAGGCCGAAACTCCAGAACTTATATCAGCTCACACATGGGTGTCCCTTAAGTAATTTACACAATGAAATCTAGGAACCTTTTCATGTAATTTTTGCGCGCTTCTTGGTTTTTGAAACAACTTTATGATGATTGTGGTTTTGAATAAAAAAGAAATTAAACATATAAAGAACCATTAAACGAAAAAAACATTTCAAACCTGTTTGGGTGATATTGATAAAGTGTTCATCATAACCAAGTAAATTTCTGCTTTACATTTGTACAACCCATAGCTGCCTGCGTCAATGGTTACTAGTTCCAAGACACCAACACCAGTAACGGTATGAGATCCTGTAGCTATTGATTGAATACTGGGATCATACCACGTGAACAGAGGAGAGGGCACGACATGGGTCAAACAGTATATCCTGATTTTACCACCATTATATGAAGCCACTGTGAAATTTGATTGGACTACATCTATTTCTGGTTTGTCTGCAAAGAGAATTGATTCTTACAATATATACCTTCTGATATACGTTCAGGAGGTAGAGTTGCCTCAATTTGTGAGTCACATATTTTTACTTTGCAAATGGCTGTCATAAAAAAAAACTTTAAAACTAAGATAATAATAAATATTCATTTAGATTGATAGATGGCTAGCTTTTTATCGTTTGAATGGTCATTGGATCTTTGACTTTTGTACCATTATTATGTGAAGAAACTGTGTCATTGACTTAACTGCATCTATTTCTGGTTTGTCTGTGAAAAGAAGAAATTGATTCTTCCAATAGCTTCTGAAATACGTAACTCGATATAGCTCTATTTTTGAGTCTATTTTATTGTTTGTTTGTTTTTTTGTATATGTTTGACATGTTTAATTCTTTCTTCTCTATATTTTTTGTCTGTCTGTCTAACTGTCTTTTCTTCTTGTTTGGCGTCACTAGTTTGGTATTCCGCTTAAGTGTTTAAGGTAATAGAGTTTGCTTAATAATTTCATGATCTATTAGGAAAAGTCAAACATCGACATACAATTTCGTATTAGCAAATGACAAAAGAACCGGCTATACAATGAAATTCAGAGGTTGAGAAAATAATCAATGTACTAAACTCACATTGGACAGGTATTGTTGTACTTCTACAGGCTGGATTCTTTTTCGGGTTGTTACTGGCACAGCAATTATATATCCCACTATCGTTTCTCGTGATATTTGATATATTAATTTTTACATTTCCCACGCCTTGGTTCTTATGGAACTTGCCACCATCCATCAATCTCAGCCATGTGACGTTTGGTTCAGGAACTCCAACCGCAGAACAGCTGATAAGTAATCCTTCGAATTCATTTACTTGTATGTTTGAAGACGAAGGATTTAACGTGATATTAGGAAAAGTTGTTATAAGACGAACGAAACTTCTTTCAATAAACTGCAATTATTACAATCATTGGTCATGCTAAAAATCACAAAAATGCATCCAGATTATAGATTTTAAAGGTGCTAAAAAATAGAACCTTATCTATTATTAAAAAATGATCCATAAAGTAAACAAAAGCAAAAACGACAAAACAAACTTTTTAAAAAACTTTCCGTTTGAGAAGAAAAATTCAATACAATAATATATTAAAAATAAATAAAAAAGCAAAGATAAACGAAAGATTGATATAATTATGACATGGACGATAAAAATTGTTGAAACTCGATAAAGTCCTTTTTTGCTTTGTTTTATCTTGGTTTGTTTTATGCTATTTTTATGCTCCTTATTATTATTATTTCTTTCGTTTACTAAAAACAAACTTAGCCGAAGGGCGTAAACGTAATTTTCATTCCAGAAGGGTTTTTTTTTTTTTTTTTTTGGATTGATGCTTCAAATCTTCACATTATACTAGTGGCAGGGCTTCACTGGGAAAAATCAGTGATTTTTTTTTAAAAAAGTGATACCCCCATCCAGCCATTGAAAACGAACTCAACTTTTTTCTCAAAATGATATACCAGTGGAATTAATTAGTAATGGAATCAAACATAACGATTGATTTCGAAAGCATCTAAACCTTCAAGATATTGAAGGAAGCCCCTCGTTGTTACGTATTGTGCTCGAGAGAGAGAGTTCATGGAAGACGCCTTCTGGTTTACTGTCATTGAATAAGGGAAAACCTACCTCATGGCGCGCACCTTTTTTCGTAGATGTTACCCACTATATTATTATTCATACATTGAATGTCCTTTCATTTATTACTACCACTATTACTATAATACTACAAATCGTATAACCCATGTCGAATCGTTAAATGGTAGTCTAAAAATAGCATTTGTTTTTGAGTTGCAATAAATCACATTTTTTAATGAGGGAAAAATTATTGGAATTATCTGACAATATATGTAAATGAATATTAATTTGATGTACTTGCTTTGTTTATTTTGTATCTTCCTCATATTATTGTTCACTTATTCCTCCTTTTTTATTTTATCTTTAACAGAAATGTCTTCTCTTTTTTTAATTCTTTTTTTAAAGAAACCGCTAGGTACTTCTATCAACATATTCAACATTACGAGCTTTAAAACAACTACTTTTCTTCTACTCTTGAACAAAGATGTAATTGTTGGTATTCTGATCCTTGCTGCTCGTGATTAACATTAGATGTAGTATGTTTCTGTGCTACCTCAAAGGGAATTACCTCTGTTGGTAGCCACATTTCGTCATTTTCCCTTACTAGCGACTGATACTCGTGCTCTCTTGACAATGACTCTCCATTATTTATCTGTTGATAAAGATGCTGAGTTCCTAACAGAAAGTACTGCTCTGCAGGGTTCTCTTTTGGTTTCCTTTCGTCCAATAAGGTTGGAGTGCATTCTCTCGATACTGCTCCAACATTAATATTCGGTGGTATCAGGTTTGGTGATTCGTGGGGTGTGTTCAATTCTGCTGGTTCGTGTGTTTCCATTTCTATTCTATCCTGTATACATAAAAAATATATTAAGAGAGGATACTTTTTTACTCAAGCAGTGAGCGCCAAAAACTATTTTCTTAACTTGAATCAAAGTGTTAACCCAGAGCAAAAATTTTATTCCAAAATGAGGTTTAGGCCTTCATTTGCTTATTTCCCATATATTTTCTATAAAAATCCTGACAAAGCAAAGTTCTAATACAAATGCAGAAAAACATCTTTGTACAATTGAAAATACCGCTTCAAACAGGCATTTTATTATAGTACATCAATTTCTAACTGTTTAAAAAGGTTTTGAGTGTTAACCCAAAACGAAAATAGGGATCAAAACTCATACGAAAGTCTAGTTTTTGGCGCTTCTTGCCATTATTGCTCATTATTGAAAACAATTTCCTCTTAAAACAAATTTTGTTTGCTTGATAAACCCCAAACCATCTACTCTATCCCTATTACTACTAAGGCAGACAATCAATAAGTAAAAGATAAAGGAGTAGTCCATATTCAAATATATAGTACCACTTTACTTTTTTTCTCTGCCACGCCCTCCCCCTAAAAAACAAATTAATCAATTAAAAACACCGTTCAACAGTACGTATGGCTTTTTATCTCTTCATTTTTATTTTCTTATTACTGACATTTTATAGTATTAAGCTCACCTCTACAGTTGCAAAAGTTTCTGGTTTTGAAACCCTAAAAAGCAACAATATAATCGTCAAAACGTTTATCAAAATTCAGTTGGCTATAGTCCTGAAAAATGGCATGAACTATGAATTATTTGTTTTTGCATGGGGAGTGAGGATTTGCCTTGGACGGGGTAAACTGATTACATACAGTACGTATATGGAACATGTGAACTTACCTTTGGTTGTCCCTTCTCTTCCTTAAAACTAGAATATATTTAAAACAATAATAATAAGTAAAAAGACGGACACACCCCGATAAATCAATGATTTGAAATTATTCCATCGAATCATCATCAATCGTTTTACATACTTCACGGATTCTGATTAATACTACATGACTTGTACTGCATGCTGGAATGAAAGAGTTTACCTTTTAAGGCAGTCCTTTTGAAAATGTAGCACACTAATAGCGCCATGATAATATTCACAACTATTGATATTGATGTTACCATAAAATAAACTGTTGCAAATGTGCGACCTGATGAAAACAGAAAAAAAAATTGATTAAAGGAAACGCACAATATGTGCCTGCCGACTTGGGGTAGCGGTAAAGCAAAATAATAAAAAAGCATGTAAATATATATAAGTGAATTAATTAAGATATATGTAATCTTTATTTATACTTATATATGTAACATTGATATAACCTTGAATGAATAGTGACGAGCAAGACCTCTCTCCAGGCTTGGCTCTTGATTCATGACCTTTGAATAATGATTAGGAAGTCAAGTCAATTGTTAATAATTCAACTGAAGTAGTTAAGAAAGTGGCTCATCAGATGTTTATTGGTAATTCTGACCTGTAGTGGTTTGTGATGATGATGTCGTTATTCGATGGTGTTTTCTACTTGGCATTAGAGAGGGTGGATGGACTGAGGATAGATGACATTAATTGTTTATGAGTAAATCATTCCATCCATCCATGCATCCATGCATCAACACAGCTTCCTTGCATGCATCCATACATCCATTCATCCATCCATCCATCCATCCTTCCATTTTTCTTTAACCATCTAAAAAGTAGTTATTTATTATTGTTCTCCAAACCTGTTTGGGTGACATTGATAAAATGTTCATCATAACCAAGTAGATTTTCTGCTTTACACCTGTACAACCCACAGCTGCCTACGTCAATGGTTACTAGTTCCAAGACACCAACACCCGTAACAGTATGAGATCCTGTCAATATTGATCGATTACGGGGATCATACCACGTGAACAGAGGAGAGGGCACGCCATAGGCCAAACAGTATATCCTGATTTTACCACCATTATATGAAGAAACTGTGTCATTTGATGGGACTACATCTATTTCTGGTTTGTCTGTGAAGAGAACGAATTGATTCTTCCAATATATACTTTCTGATATACGTTCAGAAGGTATTGGTTCAATTTGTGAGTCACATTTTGTTCTTTGCAAATGGCTGTCATTTAAAAAAAAAATTTTAATAAGATAATAAGTTAGGTATTCATTTAGAAAGATAGATGGCCAGCTTTTTGTCGTTTGAATGGTCATTGCATCTTTGACTTTTGTACCATTATTATATCTAGACACTGTGTCATTGACTTCACTGCATCTTTTTCTTGTTTGACTGTGAAAAGAATGAATTAATTCTTCCAATACCTTCTCATATACGTTAGCTCGATTTGTGAGTCCATTTTATTGTTGTTTTTTTCTTTCTTTCTGCTTAATGATTTCATGTTCTATTAGGATAACCAAAACATCGACATTTCGTATTTGCAACAAAATAACCGGCTATACAATGAAATTCAGAGGTTACGTTGACAAAATAATCAATGTACTAAACTCACACTGGACAGATATTGTTGTACTTCTACAGGTTGGATTCTCCTTCGGGTTGTTACTGGCACAGCAATTATATATCCCACTATCGTTTCTTGTGATATTTGATATATTAAGTTTTACATTTCCAACGCCTTGGTTCTTATGGAACTTGCCACCATCCATCAATCTCAGCCGTGTGACGTTTGGTTCAGGAATTCCAACCGCAGAACAAGTGATAAGTAATCCTTCGAATTCATTTACGCGTATGTTTGAAGACGAAGGTTTTAACGTGACTTTAGGAAAAGCTGTCATAAGAAGAACGAAGCTCATTTAAAGCACTGCTAGAATTACATTATTGCTCATGCTAAAACAATATAAAAATGCATCCAGATCATTGAACATGCTAAAACAAAATACAAAATCAGTAGTGTTTATCAATGAAAAATAATCCAAAAACTAAATAAAAGCAAAAACTTTCCATATAAGTAAAATATAATGATACAAAAAATAATAAAAATAATAAGATATAAACAAACAACAACAAAAAACAAAAAAACAAAAACAAAAAGCAAAAAAAACAACAACAACAACAACAAAACAAAACAGCAAAGATAAACGAGAGCTTGATGTAATTTTAAATACGTGGTACGTGGATGGTATAAATAATTGAAACTCGTTAAAATCGCGAATCAAGATGCATGTACCATTTTCCTAATCTTACTAATAATGAGATATGTAGCATCTGAACTAATTTCAACTTACACGTTACGACTAGCTTAACTTTACTTGTTATGGGGCTTCTTGTTGCCAGCACCAGAACACATCCATACGTACCACTATCAGCCAGAGTAACATTATGGATTACTAGTGTAGCAGTTGATTCTTTACTCACTCGAACAGGGTTCAGTAGTCTAGCAGGACATGTATTGATGGTTATGTACCATTTCCCCTCGTTGAATATATTTTCTTGTGCGATTTGAAATGCCCTGCCATTGTCAGCATAGAATATCCACTTTGGCGAATAAACACCAAACTCTTCCAACTTGTTATCCACACTGTAATCCCACACGAGTTTAGCGGTCTCTCCTACAGACACATACAAAACACTTGGTGGAACTACTGTGAAACGAGCTGCACCTAAAATATCCAACCAGGAAATATTAAAAATGTAAAAATGTAATATTTTAGCGAAAAGGTTATTCCTGTAGGATAAAGCGATGTTTCTGAGAAAGTAGACAAACAAATTCTCACCCTGCGTTCTGCTCACGAGTAACACGTTCATCATCACTGAAATCCATAGGACTAGAGATGCCTCCATTGTTTCAAAAGATTAAAGCATTAGTGGATCAAAATGATATAATACTTGAATAGGTAATGTGTTTCACTTTTATAATTTTTTTTTTTTTTTTTTTTTTTGGCATGAGGAATATATTTCTCGAAAAAATTGTAATGAAATGTGTTTTCTTCCATTCTAGCGCATTTTAACACCAATCAAATGATGCTAAAATCAAGCTCATGTTTATTTCATTGTAATCAGTGCCCGGGGGCAATAGGGGGGGGGGGGGGGGGGGGGGGGCGGAATCAGTGGACCACTTGATTAATGTATCTTTAACAGGACAAAATGATTAAGTATAACTGTTTTTGTTTGTTTTTTTTTTTTTTTTTTGCTTTGTTTTATCTTGGTTTGTTTTATGTTATTTTTGTGCTCCTTATTATTGATATTTACTAAAAACATTTACCTTTAGTAGAAACGCCTTCTCTTTTTTTTTTTTTTTTTTAATAAAAAATCTAGGTACCTCTATCACAATATTCAACATTATTTTAATACAACTACTTTTCTTCTACGCTTGAATAAAGATGTAGTGGTTGGTATTCTGATCCTTGTTGCTGCTGATTAACATTGGGTGTAACATGTTTTTGCGCTGTCTCACCGGGATCATTTGTTGGTTGCCTTATTTCATCATTGTCCCTTAGTAGCGACTGATACTCGTGCTCTCTTGACAATGAATCTCCATTATTTATCTGTCGATAAAGATGCTGAGTTCCTAACAGAAAGTGCTGCTCTGCAGGGTTCTCTTTTGGTTTCCTCTCGTCCAAAAAGGTTGGAGTGCATTCTCTCGCTACTGCTCCAACATTAACATTCGGTGGTATCAGGTTTGGTGATTCGTGGGGTGTTTTCGATGCTGCTGGCTCGTGTGTTTTCATTTCTATTCTATACTGTATACAAGAATATAGTAAAACAGATTGTGTTTGTTTGTCTGTTTGTTTTTCATGCCCCCCCCCCCCTCCCCCAAATAAATTATCAATAAATTAAAAACGTAGTCCAACATAATATAGTATTGAGTTCACCTCTACAATCTCAAAGGATTCTTCTGGTTTTGAAACCCTATAAAACGCGAAAATATAATCGTCAACACGTTTATCAAAATTCAGTTGGCTATATTTCTGAAAAATGGCCTGAACTATGAATTATTTGTTTTTGCATGGGGAGTGAGGATTTGCCCCGGATGGGGTAAACTGATTACATGCAGTACATAAATGGAACATGTGAACATGCCTTTGGTTGTCGCTCTTCTTCCTTAAAACTAAAATCATAATTAAAACAATATTAATAAGTAAAAAGATAGACAAAACCCGATAAAACAATGTTGCCAGATATCGAACAAAGACAGAAAAAGAAATATTAAATTAAATCTGAAATTATTCCATCGAATTATTATGAATTGTTTTACATATTTCACGGATCCTGATTAATACTACGTGTATGCTGTATGCTGGAAATAAAGTGTTTACCTTTGAAGCCAGTCCTTTTGAAAATGTAGCACACTAATAGCGCCATGATAATATTCACAACTATTGATATTGATGTTACTATAAAATGAACTGTTGCAAATGTGCGACCTGATGAAAAGAGAAAAAATGATTAAAGGTAACACACAGTATGTGCCTGTAGACTCGGGGTAGCGGTAAAGCAAAATAAAAAAAAACCGTGTCAATATATAGAAATGAATCAAAATATATGTAGCCTTTATTTATAATTAAATATGTAACATTGATATAACCTTGAATAAATAGTGTCGAGCAAGACCTCTCTCCAGGCTTGGTTCTTGATTCATGACCTTTGAATGATGATTAGGAAGTCAAGTCAAAAGTTAACAATTCAACTGAAGTAGTTAAGGAAGTGGCTCATCAGATGTTTATTGGTAATTCTGACCTGTAGTGGTTTGTGGTGATAATGTCGTTATTCCATGGTGATTTCTACTTGGTATCAGAGAGGGTGGATGGACTGAGGATAGACGACATTAATTTTGAGTAAAAAATTCCAAGCATCCATCAATCCATCCATCCATCCATCCATCCATCCATCCATCCATCCATCCATCCATCCATCCATCCATCCATCCATCCATCCATCCATCCATCCATCCATCCATCCATCCATCCATCCATCCATTCATCCAATCCATCCGTTCATGCATTAATCCATTCATCCATTCATCTATCCGTCTATTTTTCTTTAATTATCTCAAAACTAGTTATATATTATTATTCTCCAAACCTGTTTTAATAACCCTAATAATGTGTTCATCATAACCAAGCATATTTTTAGCTTTACACCTGTACAACCCATAGCTGTCTGCGTCTATGGTTTCTAGTTTCAAGACACCAACACCCGTAACAGTATGAGATCCTGTCAATATTGATCGATTACGGGGATCAAACCACGAGAACAGAGGTGAAGACACGCCACGTGCCAAACAGTATACCCTGATTGTACCCCCATTATATGAAGAAACTGTGAAATCTGATTGAATTACATCAATCTGTGGCTCATCTGTGAAGAGAATAAATAATTTATTTTCAACTCGCACTTTTTCAATGAACTTGATTGTGATCATATTGATTTGTTACAAACCTTGCAGCGCCTCCTCACCCTACCATTTTGGCTAAAAAAAACATAACAACATATATTTGTATATCTTTAAGAAAAATAGCATTTAGACTCACACTGGACGGTTACCAAGATACTCTTACAAGACGGAGGTTTCTTCAGGCTGTTGATAGCACAGCATTCGTATTGCCCACTGTCATATCTTGTAATATTTGTAATATCGATTTTCACATTCCCTACGCTTGATTAATGACATCACCCTGTACTTTTTGCCACGTGACGTTTGGCATAGGAGTTCCTACCGCAGAACATTTGATATGCAGTTCTTGGGATTCGTTAACAGGTATGTTTGAAATGACGGATTGATCCATAAAGATGGAAATGCTGTGAATAAGAAAATAACACATGTAAGTACATCAGTCGTCGCCCTTACAAATATGACAAACAACTAAAAACCAAATGACTTATTTTGAACATTTTTATTAGAATGCATACCATATATCCATGAAGAAGTTAACTATCAAAATTGTACATATTAGTGCAAAGTGCAAAGGATATATAGTATGCGCAAAGAACGAAAGAACGAAAGAACGAAAGAACGAAAGAACGAAAGAACGAAAAATTCCAATTTTCAATTCAAAAAATTCAAAAAATTCAATTCCAAAAAATTGAAAACAATTATACCCACATGTTACAATTAGCTTAACTTTACTTGTTATGGGGCTTCTTTTTGCCATCATCAGAACACATCCATACGTACCACTATCAGCCAGAGCTACATTATAGATTACTAGTGTAGCAGTTGATTCTTTACTCACTCGAACAGGGTTCAGTAGTCTAGCAGGACATGTATTGGTGTTTATGTACCATTTCCAGTTGTTGAATATATTTTCTTCTGCGATTTGAAATGCACCGTCATTGTCAGCATAGAACATCCACATTGGCGAATAAACATCAAACTCTTCCATTTTGTTATCCACACTGTAATCCCACACGAGCTTAGCGGTTTCTCCTACAGACACATACAAAACACTTGGTGGAACTACTGTGAAACGAGCTGCACCTAAAATATCCAACCAGGAAATATTAAAAATATTACGTACTAGCAAAATGGATATTCCTGTCGGATAAAGCGATTTTTTTGAGAAAGTAGACAACAAATTCTCACCCTGAGTTCTGCTCACAAGTAACACTTTGATGATCAGTGAAATCCATAGGACTTGAGATGCCTCCATTGTCTCAGAAGATTAAAGCATTATGTGATCAAAATGATATAATATTTGAATAAATAATGTATTTTCACTTTCATGATTCGTTGTTTTATGCATGTGGAATTCCTTTCTCGAAACCAAATATCAATGAAAAGTGTTTTCTTCCATTCTAGCGCATTATAGCACCAATCAAATGATGCTAAAATGAAATTCATGGTTATTTCGTTGTAATCATTGGACCATTGATTTAATATCAAGTCAAAATGATTGAGGATAACTGTCCTTCTTGATTTTTTTTTTTTTTTCTTATTTTTCTTATTTTTCTTATTTTTCTTATTTTTCTTATTTTTCTTATTTTTCTTATTTTTCTTATTTTTCTTATTTTTCTTATTTTTCTTATTTTTCTTATTTTTCTTATTTTTCTTATTTTTCTTATTTTCTTATTTTTCTTATTTTTCTTATTTTTCTTATTTTTCTTATTTTTCTTATTTTTCTTATTTTTCTTATTTTTCTTATTTTTCTTATTTTTCTTATTTTTCTTATTTTTCTTATTTATTCCGTTTACTAAAAACAATCCAACTGAGCGTAAGGGCGTAAACGTGATTCTTATTCCAGATGATTTCTGATGCTTCAAATATTTACGTTATACTGGAGGCAGGGCATCCATGAGAAAAATCACTGAACACCTTAAAAAGTGTTACCCCCAGTCATTGCAATTAAACTCAGCGTTGTGCTCAAAATAATGTACCAATGGAGATAGTAATGGAATCAAACATGACCATTGATTTCGAAAGCATCTAAACCTTCACGATATTGATGAAAGCCCCGTGTGGTTAAGTATCAAGAGAGGTTTCGTACCCATAGAAGACTTCTTTTGGTTTACTGTCATTTAATAAGTATAAACATACCTCATGGCGCGCGCCTTTTTTTTTCTTCTTTTTT
This sequence comes from Actinia tenebrosa, assembly GCF_029948245.1. Classification (NCBI taxonomy): domain Eukaryota; kingdom Metazoa; phylum Cnidaria; class Anthozoa; order Actiniaria; family Actiniidae; genus Actinia; species Actinia tenebrosa. The sequence continues at coordinate 22,113,448 of NW_028292569.1, read as the reverse complement.
TTTTTTTTTCTTTTCTTTTTCGTAGATGTTGCCCACTACATTATGCCTACACTGAATGTCCTTTTATTAATTACTACCACTTACTACTACTATAATACTACAAATTGTATACGCCAGGCCGAGTCTTTAAAAGAAAGACTAAAAATAGCATTTGTTTTCGAGTTGCAATAAATCACATTTTTTAATGAGGGAAAAATTATGGGAATTATCTGACAATATATTTAAATGAATATTAATTTGATATATTTGCTTTGTTTCCTTTGCACTTTTGCTTTCTTGTCTTATTGTTCACTTATTCCTCCTTTTTATTTTATTTTTAGTTGAAACGTTTTCTTTTTTTCTTTTTTCGTTTTTTCTTTTGATAAAACCAACATTACTTTAATACAACTACTTTTCTTGTACGCTTGAATACAGATGTAGTGGTTGGTATTCTGATCCTTGCTGCTCGTGATTAACATTCGATGTAGCATGATTTAACACTGTCTCACAAGGAACATTTGTTGGTAGCCCTATTCCATTATTGTCCCTTAGTAGCGACTGATACTCGTGCTCGCTTGATAATAACTCTCCATTATTTATCTGTTGATAAAGATGCTGAGTCCCTGAGAGAAAGTGCTGCTCTGCAGGGTTCTCTTTTGGTTTCCTCTCGTCCAATAAGGTTGGAGTGCATTCTCTCGATACTGCTCCGACATCAATATTCGGTGGTATCAGGTTTGGTGATTCGTGGTGTGTTTCCAATGCTGCTGGTTCGTGTGTTTTCATTTCGATTCTATCCTATATACAAGAATATAGTAAAACAATTTTTTTTGTTTGTTTTTTTGTTTTTGTTTTTGCTTTTTGTTTTTGTTTTTGTTAGTTTGTTCGTTAGATAAACCCAAAACATCTACTCTATCCCTATTACTGCTAAGTCAAGGGGCCAAGGGTTAGTGAGTAGTCCATATTCAGATATATAGTACAACTTAATTTATTTTCATCCACACCCCCCCACCTAAATAAATTATAAATAAATTGAAAACGTAGTCCAAATCAGCATCCTATATTATTAAACTCACCTCTACAATCTCAAAAGATTCTTCTGGTTTTGAAACCCTAAAAAGTGAAAATATAATCGTCAAAACATTTGTCTAAATTCAGTTGGCTATAGTCCTCCTGAAAAATGGCGTGAACTATGAATTATTTGTTTTTGCATGGGGAGTGAGGATATGCAACGGGTGGGTTATTACATACAGTACGTATATTGAACATGTGAATTTACCTTTCGTTGTCGTTCCTCTTCCTTAAAACTACAATATATTTAAAACAATGATAATAAGTAAAAAGATAGACACACATCGATAAAACAATGTTGCCAGATATCAAAAAAAGAAAGAAAAAGAAATATTAAAATATAAATCTGAAATTATTCTATCGAATCATCATCAATTGTTTTACATACTTCACGGATCCTGATTAATACTACGTGATATGCATGCGCTGTATGCTGGAATTAAAGTGTTTACCTTTGAAGCCAGCCCTTTTGAAAATGTAGCACACTAATAGCGCCATGATAATATTCGCAACTATTGATATTGATGTTACTATAAAATGAACTGTTGCAAATGTGCGACCTGATGAAAACAGAAAAAATGATTAAAGGTAACAAACAGTATGTGCCTGCAGACTCGGGGTAGCGGTAAAGCAAAATAAATAATAAATAAAAAAACGTGTCAATATATAGAAATAAATTGATTAAAATATATGTAACCTTTATTTATAATTGTATATGTAACATTGACATAACCTTGAATAAATAGTGTCGAGCAAGACCTCTCTCCAGGCTTGGCTCTTGAGTCATGACCTTTGAATGATGATTAGGAAGTCAAGTCAAATGTTAATAATTCAACTGAAGTAGTTAAGAAAGTGGCTCATCAGATGTTTATTGGTAATTCTGACCTGTAGTGGTTTGTGGTGATGATGTCGTTATTTCATAGATACTTCTACTTGGCATCAGAGAGGGTGGATGGACTGAGGATAGATGACATTAGTTTTTTATGAGTAAATCATTCCAAGCATCCATCCATCCATCCATCCAAGCATGCATGCATAAATCCAGCTTCCTTGCATCCATCCATCCATCCATCCATCCATCCATCCATCCATCCATCCATCCATCCATCCATCCATCCATCCATTCTTCCATTCATCCATCCATTCATCCATCCATTTTTCTTTTACCATCTAAAGTTAATTATTTATTATTGTTCTCCAAACCTGTTTGAATAATACTAATAAAATGTTCATCATAACCAAGTAGATTTTCTGCTTTACACCTGTACAACCCATAGCTGTCGGGGCAAATGGTCACTAGTTCCAAGATACCAACACCAGTAACAGTATGAGATCCTGTACCTATTGATCGATTACGGGGATCATACCACGTAAACAGAGGAGAGGGCACGCCATGGGCCAAACAGTATATCCTGATTTTACAACCATTATATGAAGAAACTGTGTCATTTGACTGAAGCAAATCTATTTGCGGCCCATCTGCGAAGAGAGTGAATTATATATTTTCAGTCTGCACTGTTTCAATGATTTTGATTGTGATCATATTGATTTGTTGCAAACCTTGCAGCGCCCACTCACCCTACCATTTTGGCTAAAAAACAAAGCAACATATATTTGTATTTCTAAAAAAGATAGCATTTAGACTCACACTGGACGGTTACCAAGATACTCTTACAAAATGGAGGTTTCTTCAGGTTGTTAATAGCACAGCATTCGTATTGCCCACTGTCATATCTTGTAATGTTTGTAATATCGATTGTCACATTCCCTACGCCTTGATCAATGACATCACCCTGTACTTTTTGCCACGTGACGTTTGGCATAGGAGTTCCTACCGCAGAACATTTGATATGCAGTTCTTGGGATTTGTTTACAGGTATGTTTGAAAGGGACGGATTGATCGATAAAGATGGAAATGCTGTAAATAAGAAAATAGCGCATGTAAGTACATATCAGTCATCGCCAATACAAATACGACAAACAACTAAAAACCAAATGACTTATTTTGAACATTTTCATTAGATTGCATACCATATATCCATGAAAAGGTTAACTATCAAAATAGACCCTTTTCGAGTTCCAAATTACCGCTGATTACATACTCATTTGCTCAGACTAAGCCTCGAACCAGTGTTTTTTTCACTTGCAAATACTAAAGGTATAGTAAAGAATGCACAAGTTCAACAATACGAACACTTTGAAATCCCGCGGACCTTGACTGGAAAATGTGAATATTCTTCACAAAATCGAGGCTTAGCCTGAGTAAATGAGTCTGTAATCAAGAAACACAGCGGTAATTTGGAACACGAAAAGGGTCTATTGTACATGTTAGTGCAAAGTTGAAAGTGCAAATGATATGTGGTATGCACTCTAACGAAAGAACGAAAGAACGAAAGAACGAAAGAACGAAAGAACGAAAGAACGAAAGAACGAAAGAACGAAAGAACGAAAGAACGAAAGAACGAAAGAAAGAAAGAACGAAAGAACGAAAGAACGAAAGAACGAAAGAACGAAAGAACGAAAGAACGAAAGAACGAAAGAACGAAAGAACGAAAGAACGAAAGAACGAAAGAACGAAAGAACGAAGAACGAAAGAACGAAAGAACGAAAGAGACGAAAGAACGAAAGAACGAAAGAACGAAAGAACGAAAGAACGAAAGAACGAAAGAACGAAAGAACGAAAGAACGAAAGAACGAAAGAACGAAAGAACGAAAGAACGAAAGAACGAAAGAACGAAGAACGAAAGAACGAAAGAACGAAAGAACGAAAGAACGAAGAACGAAGAACGAAAGAACGAAAGAACGAAAGAACGAAAGAACGAAAGAACGAAAGAACGAAAGAACGAAAGAACGAAAGAACGAAAGAACGAAAAACGAAAGAACGAAAGAACGAAAGAACGAAAGAACGAAAAACGAATATTATCAATATATTAAGAATAAGATTGTACTTATCAGTTCGAGTCTGATTATGCATGGTTGAATAAATGTTAATGGGAAAACGAGGTCCTCACCTTAATAAATAACAACAAACGCACGGAAGATATTTCAAAATTTGGAAAATCAAAATCAAAAACTAAAGCAAACAAGAAAAGAATTTAATAGAAACAAGAACAACCATTCCAACAAATTGAAAGAATTATACCCACATGTTACGACGAGTTTGACTTTACTTGTTATGGGGCTTCTTGTTGCCAGCACAAGAACACATCCATACGTACCACTATCAGCCAGAGTTACATTATGGATTACTAGTGTAGCAGTTGATTCTTTACTCACTCGAACAGGGTTCAGTAGTCTAGCAGGACATGTATTGGTGTTTATGTACCATTGCCCCTGTTTGAATACATTTTCTTGTGCAATTATAAATTCACTGCCATTGTCAGCATAGAATATCCAATTTTGCGAATAAACAACAAACTCTTCCATCCTGTTATCTACACTGTAATCCCACACAAGCTTAGCTGTTTCTCCTACAGACACATACAAAACACTTGGTGGAACTACTGTGAAACGAGCTGCACCTAAAGTATTTTAAAATATAAATTATAAATTATATATAAATGTGAATATTCCTGTTGATAAACTCGGAGAAAGTAAACTCGGAGAAAGTAAATAAACAAATTATCACCATGCGCCTTGTTCAAGAGTAACAGGTTTATCGTCATTGAAATCAATAGATCTACAGAGAACTCCATCGTTCTTATGAAGCAATGATGGATCAAAATAATGCAATATTTAAATTGGCAAGTATCCTATTTCACTTTCATGGATCAAATTTAATGCGTGTGGGATTCTATGGCTTCTTAAAACCACATAAAAAAACATTTTTCCCACTACTGTAGAACTTTCAACACCCCTAAAAATATTCGAAAATTGTAACTCTATTTGAGGGAAATTGAAGCTAGGGTCGGATTTTTGGAAAATAAGAAGTGATTAAATTAACCTCAATTTTTTATTAGCTTGGGCTCAAGCGCTTTAGTTTGAGTTTTTTGAATAAATTGTTTTCGTGGTAGCGTTAGGATAGGAAGTGCAGACTTTCGGAATCTTGTCAAAGAACAAAAGATAACGTAAACCATATATAAAAGAATGGTTTACTTGAGCCCAGCTAAATAAACTTAAATCAATAAACAGCGGACAACGAATAACAAAGTCGATAGATTCGATATATGTCTTCTGCCAAGATAACTAGAATTCTACGTCACGCTAGGTGCAGACTGCATTTTACAATGAAACATGCATACCTTCGATATTTAGCTACCTGTTGAAAGGGAAATATAACGGCTACACACGTCAAGCCAATTAGAAATTAATCATGTACATTTTTTAATTCCTAGATAATGATAATCATGCTCTCCAGCTCTTGATAAAGATCATGCGTTTCTGATGGAAATTGCGGTTTTGCGGTATCCGGTCCTCTTTACTCTCGATATTGAATTAGGGACCGGATACTATCAATGATGATTTGATGTTCAAGTTTGAGGGTTTAAAATTCTGTTTCCAAAGCTATTGGTTCTTGTGGTTTCAGTGTCTCTTCGTGCTGCATAAAACGCAAAAACACATGATCAAAAACGATACCTTATTGTTTTAATTAGAGAAGCACGCAACGACATGTATAGGAGAACAATTCAATACGCGCCATCGATGTAAGTAAAATTCCTTTGCGGTATGAAAGAAATAAAAAAGAAACAAATTAAACTATTGAAAGAAAAAGAAAAAGATTAAAAAGGAAACAGAAATATTTTCGAATTCGTGTCGGCTTGGTAAATAAATAATTGAAAATACCATAATATATAATATTACTTTTAAAAATAACGTTACACTAATACTTAATTCACAACCACTTGTCATAGATCATTCAGTGCGCTTCAGCAGCTGACTACTATTTTTGCCACACATTTCATTTTCTGAATTCTGCATATATATATGGGAGAGAGGGGAGAGAGAGAGAGAGAGAGAGAGAGAGAGAGAGAGAGAGAGAGAGAGATCCTTGTGTCCCCTGTAGTGCCTAGGAAAAAGAGTAACATTGTTTCACTCTAACCAGGTAGGTGTATTTTAAAGTGACAGTCGCTAGCTTTGATATGAAGTACTAGCGTTTTACATAATGCTAGCGCTACAGGTATAGAAGTCAACATTTTATCCTATTCCTTTTTCTGCAAGATACAACTAGAATTACTTGAAGCAACTTAAGTACAGCAAAAAATTCGTCTTCCGGTCTATCAGGTTTTCATGTTTTCTGTGTCTTCATTTAATCACAGTGATATTACTTGCCATGGCTCTATTCCGCTTCCTTTTGATATCATCATCATTTATTTTTGCATAGGCGGTTAAGTTGAATGGAAGTTAAAGTATTACCTCTGCAGGAAGAAAAAAGAAAAGCAAAGATGATGGTGGCGAGTAAAATTACTAACCAAGAGCTAAGCAAAAACAGAAAACGAAAGGATGAAGAGAATGAAGGAAAAATGAAGGGATAAAATAGAAAAAAATGCACAAAGTCTAAGAATAACCAGACACCAAATGTACCTTTTAGATATCTTAGAACTGTTTTATCTTTTTTATTGCATGGCTTAATAAATGCGCATAAGAAGAGGGGGGAAAGGTTGGTTATTAATGAATTTCGACTTTTTGTTTCTAAAAATATGCAAATTATTAATTTTATTTGATTATTTTATTTTAATTATTAGGCATAATACATCATGCATATAAGGAAATACATCAAGTAAGACCTCCGGTAAGCATGGCAACTTAGCCACTCCCTCCTTATTATACGAATATCAAAAACCTAATGCGGGATCTTGTGTACCACAGGACATAAGGGATTATCTTCTTATCAAGGCAGCAAAACACATTGCAAATAATCTATTTCCTACATATCCTATGAAAGACGTCGACACCACACATGCTCAACTCATATTCCTAGTCCCCGATGGAGAAGGTCATTAACATGGACTGGGAGAGTCTGGTCGGATTGCTCCGAAATAAACATTATAATTATCCTTTATAAAGTAGAAAATTATCATTGTCATATTTACCCATCTTCTAATAAAAGAAAAGAAGTTAGTATTAGATACTTCAGATTTTTCGATTTTTTTATTTTTTATTTTTTTTATTTTTTTAGTAATTATGTTTGATTAATGGCAAAGTACTCACTGGTTGCAGTGGAATTTTTGGTTTTGAATAGGTAATATTATTTTTCTAAATTGGGATTTTGATCTTTGTTTGAAAATAATTCACTTCTTTTTCTTAAAATGTAATTCAGGATTAGAGGTAATCTCATATAATTGCGTTACATCTTTTATTGACATACGAATTCTTTCCTAAAAATAACACAAATATATGAAGAGGCCGTTTTGGGTCAAGTTTATATCATACTAATGAACATGCAGCAACAGGGAAGGCAACACGCTGTAGCCAATCTGGAACTATTTGAGCGAATTTCAGATATTTCTTGTTAGCCATTTGTACTTACTCGCACTGACATGAAAGACGGGTTGTTTCTTCTCCAATCTATAACATTTATATTAACAATTCTTGAGGAATTACTTATATTTCCGCATGCTGGTAAGTATATGGCTCTTCAGCTTTAATTTTCACAACCACAAAATTGACAACATCACTATATATGTGGATATACTAAATTTGGAACTTAATTTTGGTTTCTGAATTAATTTATTTTGAAATATAGAAACAGATTAGTGAAAACCTAGCATAAATCCTAAATGAACTGCTATAAAGCAAGAGCACACATTCGATACCAAGATTTATCTATGCTTCAATATTTTCCAATTGTTTTTGCTGGCCTCAAAAGTATATATCATATGAATTAGTACCTGCGCATGCTAATATTTACCCAACTGAAACTGCTATTAGCTATGTAAATTTGTATGTGCGCAAATTGATTTTAAAAGTGCTTTGTATGATGTCAATCAAGTAGATTCTGGAGCAGATCTGAAATTATTATTATTATTATTATTATTTATTTATTATTTATTTATATTTTTTTGCAAATGTATTATGTGTACTTATTTGCGCCTATTCTAAAAAATCTCCTAGTTTTAACTTCCTTTTTTGTATTATTATTAATATCCTAGAGGAGATCAAATCGATAATTATGAGAATGAGTAAACTAGTAAATTGACATTGTTATTATCAATTCAAGATTGCACAGCTCGATTCACCCAATCTCCCCCACCAGTGGTGAATGCCTCTGTTGGACAAAATGTGAGATTTGTTTGGAATTACACTGTCGATAACAGAGACAAGGAATTCCAATCTGAATCACCAAAGTGGAGCTCTTGGGATGCAACTGGAAACGAATACACAATCGGAAGTGATGACAGATATGCCAACTGGAAGTTTGTAATCAAAAGATTTACATGTCCATCAAGATTCCTAAATCCTGTTCTTCGAGTTAGAAGAGAACAAACTGCTACACTAGTCATCGTCAATGTTACTATTGCTGATAGTGGGATATACATGTGCAGGCTGCTTTTTAAGGCCCGCAACCCCATTTCAAGTTCAGTTCAGCTTTTTGTATCAGGTATAAGCACTTAGTATTATTAGATGACTTGGATCTTATGTTTTGACCTTACATTGCGTAAACGTAATCATTTTTTGTTGATTCATATAATCTAAGTAATATTGGTATTTCTGGTATTGGATGTTGCTGCCTTTTTTGCTCGCTCTTTTTGTTGCTTTAGGCTGTGAACATAAGGGTCCGGCTTAGGTTATAACAACAGGGTAGTAACCAGGGGTCTTTCAGGGTGAGTGCACAGAGAATGGAAATGGTACTATGTCTAAACTAACAGCCGTCTTTAGAAGGGGTATAGCATTAATAAATAAAAAAGGTGAATGATTGATCCACTAAGTAACCCAAAATTTGCAGAGGCAAAATAAAAATATACAATAATGGGTGAGCGATAGTTAAAATGCTACAATTTGCAGATGGAAATTTGGTAAAAAATTATGATCGTCAGCTTTTTGCCTGGGGGAGTAGGGGAGGGGGGAAATCTACGGCATATCGGGATAAATAAACGCTCCGCGTTGCCATTCGAAGGTTTAGCTCTCGATTTCAGGAAGTATGGTCCTGTTTTAATAAATCGAAAAGTTAAATTCCTAAAATCATGGTTCCATAGCAGATGAACTTTGAAACATATGAAATTTACTGCGATGAACATTCCGTTTAGTTTTCATGACGCATCCCACATGAATTGGAGTTCGTATGCGTTCAAAACCATCAGCGTCACAATCAAAGAATTTAAGTTTGCTGGTCATAGCAAGAGGTTAATCATCTATGGTTTAGGGGCCGACTAACCTCTCCCTTTAGGCTTCGGCCGAGCTTCCTGATCAGTCTGTAATTCTTCGGATAGCGGTGTCGGGGCCGAAATCTCCGGCATAGCCGTAAATGCGCTGCCATACGACGGTCCAGCACTCAATGTCTGGAAGTATGATTTTTAAAAGAGATAAATTCAGTGTCATAACAAGATGCATTATAGGTTGGGTGCACAGGAAATGGAAGTGGATCGTAACAGTCTTTTTGAAAAGTGGTATTTGTATAACATATACATTTCAAGAATTCGCAGAACCAATAATAAATATCAATAAGTATGGTGAATAATCGATCAAATAACCAACCTGGAATTTGCAGAAGCAAAGAACTCCAATAACTGGTGGGGAATAGTAAAAATGCTACAATTTGTCGATGGAAATTGGTTAAAAAATATGAATGATTCAACTACCCTTCAGCTTTTGCGGCGGGGGCTACACGTGCAACTAATGCACCTCCCTTTGTTATGCCCCTGAAAAAAAAAGAGAAATCGCGGGAAAGGCCTTACAAGAAAAATTAAAATATATTCCCAGACAAAGCACTAAAGACAAGTATCAATGATCATTCAATGAAACAAAAGGTTATAGGAAAATTGTTTGAGCTTCAAGTCTTTCTTTATATTATACTGCGAAAATGAAAGGAAGCTTTAAACTTTTAATTTACAAATTCCAAAATGTTTTAGTTATAATGTCGAGCTTGTGGGATATAGCAACAGTAACCAAGGGAAATCTATAAGAGCACCATGCTAGTGTTGCTGCTCATGTTGTATGTTTTGTTGATATGAATTATGATTTATTTTGGAATAGACGCATTACCAAGATTCAAAAACATTCCTGCAAGTAAACTCTATGCGTCTGAGGGCGATACTGTTAAGTTGGAATGGGATTATTATGTGAACAACAAAAGCACCACTTTTGCCCTTACTTCTCCAATGTGGACATATCACAAACCAAGGAATGGTTGGCAAATAATTGGGTACGATGATGGTACTGCTGGATGGCAATGGAAAATAAGTCCCACCTGTCCTTCAAGCCTGCTAAGTCCTCTCCGAGTGAGCAAGATATTTACTGCAAATCTTGTTATTTTCAAAGTGTCCAGGTCTGATAGTGGTAAATATAACTGCAATCTTGTGTTGAAAGATAAGTCAGCAATCACGAGTCAAGTGGAACTTATCGTTACAGGTGAGAATAGCTATGAGACAATCTATTACAAACTATATTTTACGCATATTACGATTATAAGTTTCTCACTTTTACCCCCAAAGGTTCAGCTAACTATAGCTAACTTAACTTAACACACTATTTCAGCATTTTTTAATTTTATTATTTGTTTTAATTTTTTTCCTGGAATTTATTTCTCCAATTATGAGTCTGGTTCTTCTCATTGCGAATACTGTTCACACATATTTGTGAACGTGACGTTACAAATCTAATGTTGTATTTATCTTTTTTTTTTCTGATCACAATGAAAGTTACGCCAGTATTCACAAACTACCTTCCAAGCGTCGTTAATACATCCGAAGGTGAAACCTTATCGATACTCTGTTCAGCTACTGGTCCTCCAACACCAAATATCACATGGTTAAAAATGGTGGGTTCTGCGAAAGTAATCAACAGCTGCGGGGTGGGCAATACTTCTCTCATAATACGAAATATAACAAGAGAACACCAAGGGGCATATGAGTGCCAAGCAAAAAACAATCCAAATGGAACTTCAGCCACAAGAATAACAAACGTTGTAGTGATGTGTAAGTATATATAGGTTTGTGTTTTTGTAAGTTTGTTTATGTTTCTGCTTGCCTGCTTGCCTGCTTGCCTGCTTGCCTGCTTGCCTGCTTGCCTGCTTGCCTGCTTGCCTGCTTGCCTGCTTGCCTGCTTGCCTGCTTGCCTGCTTGCCTGCTTGCCTGCTTGCCTGCTTGCCTGCTTGCCTGCTTGCCTGCTTGCCTGCTTGCCTGCTTGCCTGCTTGCCTGCTTGCCTGCTTGCCTGCTTGCCTGCTTGCCTGCTTGCCTGCTTGCCTGCTTGCCTGCTTGCCTGCTTGCCTGCTTGCCTGCTTGCCTGCTTGCCTGCTTGCCTGCTTGCCTGCTTGCCTGCTTGCCTGCTTGCCTGCTTGCCTGCTTGCCTGCTTGCCTGCTTGCCTGCTTGCCTGCTTGCCTGCCTAAATGATTCTCTTTTTTTTTCTCTAGACAAACCGTCTTTCAAATTTTCAATGAGTGATACGACAGTAACTTCCCCACTTGGACTCCACCAACGTCTACTCTGTGCAGTTAATGGAAGCCCTATTCCAGTTGTTACTTGGTACGACCCCAAGGGAAGGCAACTCCTCTCTAATGTAACCTCCTTCCAATGGTACAGTGAAATAATAATCAGTATCAAAGATGACGATTACTTTGGCGTATACACGTGCCGTGCAACAAATAATTTAGGATCTTCAGATCACAATATCAGTATTATCAAACTGCAAGGTATGCATAAATTTTCTGTTATATTTTTTAATGTGTTTTGCATTTATTTTAATTTTAATTTTAAGAAAAGTTATGAATGAAGTGCTCTTTTGCATTGGGTGTAGGGCTTTCCCATTCAATGTTAATTTTTAACCTTTTTTTGTTTACATTCAAGATTTTAATGTTATCTGGAAACAAGTAGATACTATATAAAAAGGATAACACGTGGTCTGAAAGGTGGAAAGAATAATAGTTTCATATAAACCAGTTTCATAAAAAGAAATTTTCGAAAATGTTAAACGTTATTTTATTATTACGATATTTCATTTCTTTTTTTAGGTTCGATTATAAGTGAGCAAAGCAGCCAAGACAAGACGCGTTTCAGTAAGCAATGCAATGTTTCATACATTTAATTCCCCTTCCTCTTCTCCATTTCCTTTTTTTCTTATAATTCTCTCTTTCCAACATTTTTTAGATCATCTTTTTTTCCATACAACAACCTATTATTTCAGATCAAACAATCATCATCATCTGCATTATCATTATCGTTTGCTTGCTTGTGTTCAACATGATATTTGTTATTGCTACATGCAAAAGGAGCTGTAAACAGGGTGAGTAGTAGAACTACGAAGATATCATATAGCAAAATTATGCAACATTTATTCTGTTCAATTTGATCCATAACGTATCCTTTTTATGTTTAGGCCAAAGAAAAATGCGTGACAGGTAAAATAATTTATAGACAAATTAAAAAAGAATTAATAGATATGATATGCTAAAACGTTTGTGCATTTTCATCATTTAGCGTGATTGTTTTGTTTGTTTGTTTGGTTTTGTTATTTTGATTTCAAACACTATTTTCATTACTCTATTTAAAAGATGACTATCACAATCACATGCGAAACCATATTGTTTTTCTTCCTTTACAGAACGAATATTACCTCAGACACAAGTCCAATTGGCATGAATTGTATGAAAGATTCGTCTTCATTCCCCATTGTTAATACATCAGATAGTAGGCAGTCAACTGGTGTCTACGACAGTATTTATGAGCAGACAGTCGACCCATTAAGTACTGCTACTTCAAAACCAGCTGAAGATACGCATCAAACGAACGAAGCTCCACAGGATATAACCGTAGATGTTACAGTAAACCAGGGCTCGCCTTTTTACCAAGACCTTGTCCTACCACATACAACATCATCACAGGGTGCATCAACACCAGATTACCAGTCACTTGATATTGGAAACCTAAGACTAGTTAACCCAATGAATGACTCAGCCACAAACCCATACCAACCCTTGCAAATGACAAATTTATCGTCCTCCCAATACCAAGAGCTTATCTTATAATCAAGAGCAACTTTGATAAAATGCTTGACACACTAATATTACCGATAATTAATAAGAGTTCTTAATAGAAATATTTTTTTTATATACTGTACACTTCGAGTTTATATAGTTAACGATGAAGTTTCAAATAAGTAGGCTTGAGAAACGTTTTAACAATCTTTTTTCAAAACAAAATATTTTGGTGCTTTGCATACAAAGGGGAGAGAAAATCTGCAAAGTTATTGACCCTTCACATGTAGAGGTTTATGTTTTCTTCTTGGCTACGTTGTTTGAGAACCTCACAAAAAGCAAAACCAAATAAAACATCCCTTTGCAGCTGATCGTACACACAAATACTAATATTTTATTTACTCGTTTCATTACTTTTTCGTTTACCTGGAAGAGGGGTCGGGTGGGGTGTGAACAAAGGTCATTAGAAAGGCAGTTTTACTTTTTTTTAGGCAAAAAGGGGTCGCAAGCCGCCCAATAATCCCCTTTCTGCAATTGGCGCTTAGGCCAGTGCAAAAAAATAATAATAATAATTAAAAAAAAAAAAAAAAAAAACACCCAATGAAAAAGGGTGATGGCAGAAATGATACCGGCCCAGTTTTTATTCTAGCCTCTAGCTTTGAAAATAGCGCCAATTCTTTTTGCACTGAGCAATGGCATTATAGAAAGATAGGTAGGGGAGGGTGGATGGTAGGCTACAAACTAAGAAACGAAGGATTTGAAACTCTAGCTGAATCGTTTGACAAGCGGAAATATTCATTTTCATTTTCATTTTCATTCTAATATATTCAGTAAGCCTATAAAGCTGCTAATTATTTTCACATTCACTTATTTCGTTTCACCTTTCTTAGTTTTGTTAAACAAGTAAAGCTTTTAATCCCGGTTAAATTGCCCTCTGGTCCAAAGGCAGCCAAATCAGAAATACCGCATGTTTTATTGAACATGTAACTCAACTTGCGTTACATTTTCTATTTAAAGTGAACAAAAGGTTAATACAGGAAGGGTAAAAAACAAAACGTATTTATTTCTTTTTCGAACACGTTTTATTGCTGATTTCTGAAATCGCGCCCAAAAATTATGGCCAAAAAAATCGCTTGTACAGTTTTTTGAGTTCCACATACGACATGATTGGAGGCAAATTTCCAAGAAACTCTTCATTAAATGCTGCTATCTTCTTAATATTGGCATTACTTCCTGTGGTAGGTAAGTTCACAGTACTCGTCGTAGAAAGCACACAGAATGTATACTCATATGACAATCCGTCCACTCGGAACGATGCAGAATCACTTAAAAATAGTATTAATTATTTATTTTTTTCTTAAATCAGAACCAATATCGTTATTTAGTTATTGGTACAATGCCGGTGTAAATATAGGTTTCCACGACCTTGGGGGTCTAGAAATTAGAAAGAAAGCGCATAGGACGGAAGGGAAAGAAGAAAAAATAGATGTATAGTTGAACTTTCGTTTGCAATTGCAAATTAAAAAATTAAAAAAAAAAAAAAAAAAGAATTTCGAATGATCGATTGTCAAAAATCACCGAGCCCCGTCCAATTCATAGACATCATCTCCGTTAATACACTGAACGTTCGCGTAACTTTCGGCAACGTCTCTATAAATTTGCTATAAAATACAAGGCTGTGATCTTCTTTTTTAGATTCAGCATTTCGTTTAACTAATCATCCTCCCACTGTGCTGTACGTACAGACGGGACAAACTGCCAGGTTCGTGTGGGACTACACCGTTGACAACAGGGACATGGAGTTTAGTCTGTTTTCACCAGAATGGGGCTTTTATGGTTCTAATAACAGAAGAGAAATTATTGGTAGGGAAGATGGTCTGAATGGATGGAAGTGGTTCGTCAATACCAAAACATGTCCCCCTAGGTTATTAAATCCTACACGAGTCGGTAAAGAGTCTACTGCTACACTGGTTATCTCTAATGTCACCGCTGCTGATAGTGGGATATATGCCGGAATGCATGATTGTGTTGACCACAGCAGCCTATCCGATTTCAAGTAAAGCAAGGTTAATGGTCACAGGTAACTGACAACAGTCTAATTAGCCCCTCCCCCTCCCCCCCCTTGTGATTGACGTCCACCAAAACCTTCTTCGTCGAGACAGAAACAATCGCTAGAGGGCGCGTGTGATTGAAAATTGCTATAATACATTTGGGTGAAAATACGTATTGCATAATATAAATTTTTAAGTAAATAATCGTAAATAATTCATGGATGGAACAAATTCTTTTGGCTCAAGAGCGTACTCAAGCAGTTGAAAATTAATCATCGCAAAACCAAAAATATATTGTTTCTTGTTAGCATTATTAGTTGCATCTCCTTCCCTCACAGTTTCATTACTTAATGATTTGTCTACTGGCATACAAGTTCGTCCACATTTCAATCCCCAACCACCATTATCAAAAAATATAACAGAAGGCCAAAAGCTGAGTGTGCCTTGCAACTGCTGTTTGTCCACCAAACTCCTAACATCACTGGGTACAGTAATAGGTCACGTAATCAAGAGTACCGGAACCGGAAAGTGCTACACTGTGGATACCGATATTACAAGAGATCAGAATGGGACGTATGAGTGTCAGGCCAGAACAACCCTAATGATAAGACCGTTTCACTGCACAGACTGTAGTGACCTTGCATTGTAAGTATCACATTATTTGTGTATCTATTTTGTTCTTTAGATTTCTCCTCCTCCACTCTTTACTCCCACTCCTCCTGGACTTCCTCTACATCTAACTTTATTTGTCAGCAAAGACTTTAGAAAGTTATCGCGCTTACAACTTCTTATTGTTTAT